>NW_027001986.1:0-6835 GCF_036934945.1 Oncorhynchus masou masou
ATTAAAAGAGCGCCCTCTATATCGAAGAAGTTAAATAAAGGTGAAATAAAATCTGATCATAATTCTATCCTCCTGATTCCTGCTTACAAGCAAAGCAGGAAGCACCAGTGACAAAGCCAATAAAAAATTGGTCAGATGAAGCAGATGCTAAGCTACAGGACTGTTTTTGCTAGCAAAGACTGGAATATGTTCCAGGATTCCTCCGATGCCATTGAGAAGTACACTACATCTGTCATTGGCTTCATCAGTTAGTGCAAACATGACATCGCCCCACAGTGACCGTACGTACATACCTCAACCAGAAGCCAGTTATTACAGGCAACATCCACACTGAGCTAAAGGCTAGAGCTGCCACTTTCTAGGAGCATGACTCTAACCGAATGTTTATAAGACATCCGCTATGCCCTTGACCGAACCATCTAACAGGCAAATCATCAATACAGGACTAAGATCGAAGATCGTACTACACCGGCTCTGGCCCGCTCGTCGGATGTCCAGGGCTTGCAAATCATTACAGACTACAAAGTGAAGCACAGTCGAGAGCTGCTCAGTGACACAAGCCTACCATATGAGCGAAACTACTTCTATGCTCGCTTTGAGACAAATAACACTGAAACGTGTATGAGAGCACCAGCTGTTCCGGAAGACTGTGTGATCATGCTCTCCCGCAGCTGATGTGAGTAAGGCCTTTTAACAGGTCAACATTCACAAGGCCGCAGGGCCAGACGGATTACCAGGACGTGTACTGCAAGCATGTGCTGACCAAGTGGCTTAAAGTGTCTTCGCTGACGTTTTCAACCTCTCCTGTCCAAGTCTATAATAGTGTCTGTGCCAAAGAACACTAAGGTAACCTGACTACCGACTCGTAGCACTCACATCTGTAGCCATGAAGTGCTTTTAAAGGCTGGTCATGGCTCACATCAACACCATTATCCCAGAAACCTGAGACCCACTCCAATTTGCATACCGCCCCAACAGATTCACAGATGATGCAATCTCTATTGCGCTCCACACTGCCCTTTTCCACCTGGACAAAAGGAACACCTATGTGATAATGCTATCATTGACTACAGCTAAGCGTTCAACACCATAGTGCCCTCAAAGCTCATCACTAAGTTAAGGACCATGGGACTAAACACCTGGACTTCCTGATGGGCCGCCCCCAGGTGGTAAGGGTAGGTAACACACATCTGCCATGCTGATTCTCAACACAGGGGCCCCTCAGGGAGTGCGTGCTCAGTCCCCTCCTGTACTCCCTGTTCACTCATGACTGTACAGCCAGGCACGACTCAACACCAGCATTAAGTTTGCCGATGACACAAGTGGTAGACCTGATCAACGACAAGACAGCATATTGGAGGAGGTCAGAGACCTGGCCATGTGGTGCCAGGACTGACAGCCTCTCCCTCAATGTGATCAAGACAAAGGAGATGATTGTTGGCTACAGGAAAAAGGAGGACCGAGCACTTCCCCATTCTCATTGACGGGACTACAGTGGAGCAGGTTGAGTGCTTCAAGTACCTTGGTGTCCCACATCACCAACAAACTATCATGGTCCAAGCACACCAAGACAGTCGTGAAAAGGGCACGACCAAGCGTATTCCCACTCAGGAAACTGAAAAGATTAAGATCCTCAAAAGGTTCTAAGCTGCACCATCAACAGCATCCTGACTGGTTGCATCACTGCCTGGTATGGCAACTGCTCAGTCTCTGACCGCAAGCCACCACAGAGGGTAGTGCGAACGGCCCAGTACTTCACTGGGGCAAAGCTTCCTGCCATCCAGGACCTCTACCAGGCGGTGTCAGAGGAAGGTCTAAAAATTGTCAAAGGCTCAGCCACCCTCGTCATAGACTGTTCACTGTGCTACCGCACGGCAAAGCTGATACCCGGACGCCAAGTTTAGGTCAAGCGGTTTCTAAACAACTTCTACCCCTAGCCATAAGACTCCTGAATATCTAATCAAATGTCTACCGAGACTTTTACACCATTGCTGCTCTCTGTTGTTATCATCTATGCATAGTCACTATAATAACTCTACCTACATGTACATATTACCTCAACTAACCGGTGCCCCTGCATTGACTCTGTACCGGTAACCACTGTGTATAGTCTCGCTATTGTTATTTTACTGCTGCTCTTTAATTACTTGTTATTTTTATTTCTTATTCTTATTCTTTTTAACTGCATTGTTGGTTAGGGGCTCTTATTCACCTGTTGTATTCAGTGCATGTGACTAATACATGTGTATTAATGCATAATACTAATGATTTTTTTGTCAGTGTGTAGAATAATACCAAATAGGCTAAAGAAGGATATTGCATATTTCTACCTTTGTTGACCTTTTTTTGACCGCACCCATTTTTGATTTGAGCAAAGTTTTAGGCATATTTGCCCATGGTAGAAGTGATCAGAAAGTTACTTTTTGGACCTGAATGACACAATATTTAGGAAACAGAGGTGCTCAAAGTTGGCCCATTTTGCATAACCCACTCTACCATGAGACATGCATGTATTCATCACTGAAATAAGATAAACGGTTGAGTTTGACGTCATTTTAACCTGTTGAAACTCTAGGGGCGCAATTTAATTTTTGGATGAAAAACGTTCCCGTTTTAAACAAGATATTTTGTCACAAAAAGATGCTCGACTATGCATATAATTGGTAGCTTTGGAAAGAAAACACTCTGACGTTTCCAGAACTGCAAAGATATTTTCTGTGCGTGCCCTAGAACGTGAGCTTCAGGCAAAACCAAGATGAGACGGCATCCAGGAAATGAGCAGGATTTTTGAGGCTCTGTTTTCCATTGTCTCCTTTATATGGCTGTGAATGCGAGAGGTAAGTCTGCCCTTTCTGTCGTTTCCCCAAGGTGTCTGCAGCATTGTGATGTATTTGTAGGCATATCATTGGAAGATTGACCATAAGAGACCACATTTACCAGGTGTCTGCCCGGTGTCCTGCGCCGAAATTGGTGCGCAAAAGTCAGCTGCAAGTATTTTTCCATGCGATTCAGAGAAGAATGCAGGCTTCCACGAACGATATATCAATGAAGAGATATGTGAAAAATTCACCTTGAGGATTGATTCCAAACAACGTTGCCATGTTTCGGTCGATATTATGGAGTTAATTCGGAAAAAGTTTGACGTTGTAGGTGACTGAATTTTCGGTTCGTTTCGGTAGCCAAATGTGATGTACAAAACGGAGCGATTTCTCCTACACACAGACGCTTTCAGGAAAAACTGTGCATTTGGTATGTAACTGAGAGTCTCCTCATTGAAAACATCCGAAGCTCTTCAAAGGTAAATTATTTTATTTATTTGGTTATCTGGTTTTTGTGAAAATGTTGCGTGCTAAATGCTACTCAAAATGCTAAGCTAGTTTAGCATACTCTTACACAAATTAGTCAATTGCTACGGTTCAAAAGCATATTTTGAAAATCTGAGATGACAGTGTTGTTAACAAAAAGGCTAAGCTTGAGAGCAGGCGCATTATTTTCATTTTATTTGCGATTTTCAGAAATCGTTAACGTTGCGTTATGCTAATGAGCCTGAGGCTTTAGTCACGATCCTGGATCCGGGATGGGGAGATTCAAGAGGTTAATGGGATATCAACCAGATTCCTTTTTCTCTGGCTTCCCTAAGATGTCAACAATCTTTAGACATAGTTTCAGGCTTTTATTTTGAAAAATGAGCGTGAAAGATCACATTGCGTAGGTGGATAGGTGGGGGCTCTGAGTGAGTTTTTGCGCCACAGAGTAAAGCCGCCATTGTTCCTCCCGCTGTTATTGAAAAACCTACACACTCTGTTGATATATTATCGAATATAATATTTTAAAAACTACCTGAGGTAGTTGATTATAAATAAACGTTTGACATGTTTCTGTGGACATTATGGAGACTATTTGGAATTTCCGTGCGTTGTTGTGACCGCTCTTTCCTGTTGATTTCTGAACATAATGCGATAAACAAACGGAGGTATTTTGGGTATAAAAATAATGGAACAAAAGGAACATTTGTTGTGTAACTGGGAGTCTCGTGAGTGAAAACATCCGAAGATCATCAGAGGTAAATGGTTAATTTGATTACTTTTCTGATTTTCGTGACCAAGCTTCCTGATGCCTTGTGTACATAATGCTATGCTAGGCTATCGATAAATTTACACAAATGCTTGGATTTCTTTCGCTATAAAGCATAATTTCAAAGTCTGAAATGACAGGTGGATTAATTAACAAAAGACTAAGCTGTGGTTTGTAATATTGCACTTGTGATTTCATGAATATGAATATTTTCTAGTAATATTATTTGACTGTTGCGCTATGCTATTCAGCGGTTGCTGACAAATGGGTAGCGTCAAGAAGTTAAAACCTCTTGGGGATAGTGAGACGCTATTGTTGGCACTCAATATGTCCCATAAACATCACAATTGTTCATTTTTTTTCGATTAATTTCGTCCATGTATACCCAAAATGTCAATTTATAAAGCAGGTTTGATCCGGAAAAAAAACAGCTTTCCAAAACACAATGTCACTACAAAACATTTAAAAAGTTGCCTATAAACTTTGAAATATTTTGCCAAACTACTTTTGTAATACAACTTTAGGTATTTTTAAACGTTAATAATCGATCAAATTGTAGACGGGGGGAATCTGTATTCGATAGAGCAAGTAAACAAAACATGCCCCTTTTCCCCTCTTGCGTAACTCTCAACAGTGTAACGTTGTTCCAGGATGTGCCTCTTTGTTTCACCAATGATTAACTTCAACCCAATTCCAAAGACTGGTGACATCCTGTGGAAGTCGTAGAAACTGTAAAATGGTCGCTATCTAATTTCCCTTGGCAAAGTGTCACGGCTTTCGTTGTGGGAAGGAGGAGCGGACCAAAATGCAGCGTAGTTTTGATTCATTTTATTAAATACGGAAACTATACACGATAAACTAACAAAATAACAAACCTACGAAAACCGAAAACATCCCTATCTGGTGCAAAACACAGAGACAGGAACAATCACCCACAAACACACAGTGAAACCCAGGCTACCTACATATGGTTGCCAATCAGAGACAATGACTAACACCTGCCCTTGATTGAGAACCATATCAGGCCAAACACAGAAATAGACAAACAAGATATCCAACATAGAATGCCCGCTCAGATCACACCCTGACCAATCAAAACATAGAAACATACAAAGTAAACTATGGCCAGGGCGTGACAGTACCCCCCCCCCCCCCCCAAGGTGCGGACTAAGACCTCGGGGAGGGTCTGGGTGGGCATCTGTCCACGGTGGCGGCTCTGGTGCTGGACGTGGCCCCCACTTCACCGCAGTCTTCGCCCACCTTGTCCGCTTCCGTGACCTCCCAGCCACGGGAACGCGCAGGAGAGGAAAAAGGCTCTGGCAGATCCTGGCTGACTGGCAGATCCTGGCTGACTGGCAGATCCTGGCTGACTGGCAGATCCTGGCTGACTGGCAGATCCTGGCTGACTGGCGGCTCCGGAAGAGTCTGGCTGACTGGCGGCTCCGGAAGAGTCTGGCTGACTGGCGGCTCCGGAAGAGTCTGGCTGACTGGCGGCTCCGGAAGAGTCTGGCTGACTGGCGGCTCTGGCAGCTCCTTGCAGACTGGCAGCTCTGACTGCTCCATGCAGACTGGCAGCTCTGATTGCTCCATGCAGACTGGCAGCTCCATGCAGACTGGCAGCTCCATTCAGACTGGCAGCTCCATGCAGACTGGCAGCTCCATGCAGACTGGCAGCTCCTTGCAGACTGGCAGCTCCTTGCAGACTGGCAGCTCTGGCTGCTCCATGCAGACTGACAGCTCTGGCTGCTCCATGCAGGCTGGCAGCTATGGCTGCGCTAAACAGGCAGGAGACTCCGGCAGCGCAGGAGAGGAGGAAGGCTCTGACTGCGCTGAACAGGCGGGAGACTCCGGCAGCGCAGGAGAGGAGAAAGGCTCGGGCAGCGCTGAACAGGCGGGAGACTCTGGCAGCGCAGGAGAGGAGGAAGGCTCTGACTGCGCTGAACAGGCGGGAAACTCCGGCAGCGCAGGAGAGGAGGAAGGCTCCGGCAGCGCTGGAGAGGCGAGGCACACTGTAGACCTGATGCGTGGTGCTGGCACTGGTGGTACTGGGCCGAGGACACGCACAGGAAGCCTGGTGCGGGGACCTGCCATCGGAGGGCTGGTGTGTGGAGGTGGCACAGGATGGGCTAGACCATGAAGGCGTACTGGAGATCTTGAGAGCAGTGCTGGCACAGGACATGCAAGGCTCGGGAGGTGCACAGGAGGCCTGGTGCGTGAGGCTGGCACCAACTTCACCAGCCGACTAGCACGCACCTCAGGACGAGTATGGAGCGCTGACCCAGGTGCCATCAAATCCCGACACGCTCCGTCGGTTGAATTCCATATTTAAGGCACCAACAAAGCAACTCCCTCATTACTCTCTCCTCCAATTTCCCCATTTGCTCCTTCACAGTCTCTGTTTCGCTCACCTCCAACACCGGCTCTGGTTCTGGTCTCCTCCTTGGCTCCTCACGATAAACAGGGAGAGTGGGCTCAGGTCTGACTCCTGACTTCGCCACACTCTCCCTGAGCCCCCCCACCCCCAAGACATTTTTGGGGCTGACTCTCGGGCTTCCATCCGCTTCGCCGTGCTGCCTCCTCATACCGGCGCCTCTCCGCTTTCTTCACCTCCAGTTCTTCCTTGGGACAGCGATATTCTCCAGGCTGAGCCCAGGGTCCTTCTCCGTCTAATTCATCCTCCCATGTCCATTCCTTCTTTTGTTGCTCCTGCTGTTGCTTTTGCCAGTTACCACGCCTCTTGGTCCTGTTGTGTTGGGTGATT
>NW_027001987.1:0-70000 GCF_036934945.1 Oncorhynchus masou masou
TTCCCAAATGTTACATAGACACAGTAGATGCACCCTCAGCCTCATCTGCAAAAATCTAAGCCATCTGGTTTCCAGGGGCAGAAATCTGAGCCATCTGGTTTCCAGGGGCAGAAATCTAAGCCATCTGGTTTCCAGGGGCAGAAATCTAAGCCATCTGGTTTCCAGGGGCAGAAATCTAAGCCATCTGGTTTCCAGGGGCAGAAATCTAAGCCATCTGGTTTCCAGGGGCAGAAATCTGAGCCACCTGGTTTTCAGGAGCAAACGAAAGAGAGCCTGTGATTCGATTTCCGCTTTTGGACGTGTTGTTTACAGTCCCCGGAGAAACATATAGTGCATTAGCCTACTGTAAAGGATTTGCCCCCTTTCTAATTTTCTAATCTTACTTCTGCATATTTTTTTATACTGAATGTTATCAGATCTTCAACTAAAACCAAATACTAGATAAAGGGGAACCTGAGTGAACAAATAACACAACAATTACACACCTATTTCATTTATTTCATAAACCAAGTTACGCAACACCCAATTCCCCTGTGTGAAAAAGTAAATGCCCCCTTACACTCAATAACTGGTTGTGCCACCTTTTAACTGCACTGACTCCATCTAACCACATCATGTAGTTGTTGATTAGTCTCTCACATCACTGTGAAGGAATTTACTGTAGCTGCACTGACTCCAACCAACCACTTCCTGTAGTTGTTGATTAGTCTCTCACATCACTGTGAAGGAATTTACTGTAGCTGCACTGACTCCAACCAACCACTTCCTGTAGTTGTTGATCAGTCTCTCACATCGCTGTGAAGGAATTTACTGTAGCTGCACTGACTCCAACCAACCACTTCCTGTAGTTGTTGATCAGTCTCTCACATCTCTGTGGAGGAATTTACTGTAGCTGCACTGACTCCAACCAACCACTTCCTGTAGTTGTTGATCAGTCTCTCACATCTCTGTGGAGGAATTTACTGTAGCTGCACTGACTCCAACCAACCACTTCCTGTAGTTGTTGATCAGTCTCTCACATCGCTGTGGAGGAATTTACTGTAGCTGCACTGACTCCAACCAACCACTTCCTGTAGTTGTTGATCAGTCTCTCACATCGCTGTGGGTCCCCAAGAATGAACTCGAGATGGATCCCATTATATCTGGTGAAAACCAAACATTGCATTCTGCAGTAAGGATCTCATACCCAATGGTCCAGCATGGTGGTGGTAGTGTGATGGTTTGGGTCCAGCATGGTGGTGGTAGTGTGATGGTTTGGGTCCAGCATGGTGGTGGTAGTGTGATGGATTGGGTCCAGCATGGTGGTGGTAGTGTGATAGTTTGGGATCCAGCATGGTGGTGGTAGTGTGATAGTTTGGGGTTCAGCATGGTGGTGGTAGTGTGGTAGTTTGGGGTCAGCATGGTGGTGGTAGTGTGATGGTTTGGGGTCCAGCATGGTGGTGGTAGTGTGATGGTTTGGGTCCAGCATGGTGGTGGTAGTGTGATGGTTTGGGTTCAGCGTGGTGGTGGTAGTGTGATGGTTTGGGGTCCAGCGTGGTGGTGGTAGTGTGATAGTTTGGGGTCCAGCATGGTGGTGGTAGTGTGATGGTTTGGGGTCCAGCATGGTGGTGGTAGTGTGATGGTTTGGGGTCCAGCATGGTGGTGGTAGTGTGATGGTTTGGGGTCCAGCATGGTGGTGGTAGTGTGATGGTTTGGGGTCCAGAATGGTGGTGATAGTTTGGGGTCCAGCATGGTGGTGGTAGTGTGATGGTTTGGGGTCCAGCATGGTGGTGGTAGTGTGATGGTTTGGGGTCCAGCATGGTGGTGATAGTTTGGGGTCCAGCATGGTGGTGGTAGTGTGATAGTTTGGGGTCCAGCATGGTGGTGGTAGTGTGACGGTTTGGGGTCCAGCATGGTGGTGGTAGTGTGACAGTTTGGGGTCCAGCATGGTGGTGGTAGTGTGATAGTTTGGGGTCCAGCATGGTGGTGGCCTACCTGGTTAAATAAAGGTGTTCTCAACTAGCCCACCTGGTTAAATAAAGGTGTTCTCAACTAGCCCACCTGGTTAAATAAAGGTGTTCTCAACTGGCCCACCTGGTTAAATAAAGGTGTTCTCAACTGGCCCACCTGGTTAAATAAAGGTGTTCTCAACTGGCCCACCTGGTTAAATAAAGGTGTTCTCAACTAGCCCACCTGGTTAAATAAAGGTGTTCTCAACTAGCCCACCTGGTTAAATAAAGGTGTTCTCAACTAGCCCACCTGGTTTAATAAAGGTGTTCTCAACTAGCCCACCTGGTTTAATAAAGGTGTTCTCAACTAGCCCACCTGGTTTAATAAAGGTGTTCTCAACTAGCCCACCTGGTTTAATAAAGGTGTTCTCAACTAGCCTACCAGGTTAAATAAAGGTGTTCTCGACTAGCCTACCTGGTTAAATAAAGGTGTTCTCGACTAGCCCACCTGGTTTAATAAAGGTGTTCTCAACTAGCCCACCTGGTTAAATAAAGGTGTTCTCAACTAGCCTACCTGGTTAAATAAAGGTGTTCTCAACTAGCCTACCTGGTTAAATAAAGGTGTTCTCGACTAGCCTACCTGGTTAAATAAAGGTGTTCTCAACTAGCCTACCTGGTTAAATAAAGGTGTTCTCAACTGGCCCACCTGGTTAAATAAAGGTGTTCTCAACTAGCCCACCTGGTTAAATAAAGGTGTTCTCAACTAGCCCACCTGGTTAAATAAAGGTGTTCTCAACTAGCCCACCTGGTTAAATAAAGGTGTTCTCAACTAGCCCACCTGGTTAAATAAAGGTGTTCTCAACTAGCCCACCTGGTTAAATAAAGGTGTTCTCAACTAGCCCACCTGGTTAAATAAAGGTGTTCTCAACTAGCCCACCTGGTTAAATAAAGGTGTTCTCAACTGGCCCACCTGGTTAAATAAAGGTGTTCTCAACTAGCCCACCTGGTTAAATAAAGGTGTTCTCAACTAGCCCACCTGGTTAAATAAAGGTGTTCTCAACTGGCCCACCTGGTTAAATAAAGGTGTTCTCAACTGGCCCACCTGGTTAAATAAAGGTGTTCTCAACTGGCCCACCTGGTTAAATAAAGGTGTTCTCAACTAGCCCACCTGGTTAAATAAAGGTGTTCTCGACTAGCCCACCTGGTTAAATAAAGGTGTTCTCGACTAGCCCACCTGGTTAAATAAAGGTGTATCTGCTCTGTATCAGAGAATTCTACAGGACAATTATCAGGCCATCCGTCTGTAAGCTGAAGTGCAGCTGGGTCGTGCAGCAAGACAATGATCCAAAACACACAATCAAAAACTACAGGAAGCATTTGGTGTCAGTCATTGCAGCTGAAGGTGGCACAACTCCATATTTAGGGTAAGGGGGCAATCACTTTTTCAGAGCACTGTATGACTGGGAAACCTTGAGCTTTCCAAGCAAGTGCCACAAAGTCGACAAACACCACATACCAATACGGTTGGTGTCAACTTTGTTAGCGGTTCCATTATCGCACGGTGACGCTATCTAATATCCGGCTAGTAGCTAGCTAGCTTCCGTTTGCTAGCTTTCTCTATGAAGTTTTTTTTCCATCTGAGTATTAAACAGAGCAATACTCTATTTTAACTCCTACTCCACATTTACGGGATACGTTAAACATCATCGGACAGTTTGTTTCTCTCATCATGACCCGAATGTGGGGCTTTAGTTTCAGGCATTTATTTTAGGCAAGCTATGTCAGATTACAGTAGAGGGTTAATATACAGTCAGATTACAGTAGAGGGTTAATATACAGTCAAGTTACAGTAGAGGGTTAATATACAGTCAGATTACAGTAGAGGGTTAATATACAGTAGAGGGTTAATATACAGTCAGATTACAGTAGAGGGTTAATATACAGTCAGATTACAGTAGAGGGTTAATATACAGTCAGATTACAGTAGAGGGTTAATATACAGTCAGATTACAGTAGAGGGTTAATATACAGTCAGATTACAGTAGAGGGTTAATATACAGTCAGATTACAGTAGAGGGTTAATATACAGTCAGATTACAGTAGAGGGTTAATATACAGTCATACTACAGTAGAGGGTTAATATACAGTCAGATTAATGTAGAGGGTTAATATACAGTCAGATTACAGTAGAGGGTTAATATACAGTCAGATTACAGTAGAGGGTTAATATACAGTCAGATTACAGTAGAGGGTTAATAAACAGTCAGATTACAGTAGATACTCACTGAGCTTTCCCCACCATATCCAGAAGTTTTTCATGGATAACCTGAACTACTTCAAAACTGGAAGAGAAGAAAAACAATGTCACACATACTGTCATAGATACTGTTATAGATACTGTCATTAATACTGTCACACATACTGTCATAGATACTGTCATTAATACTGTCACACATACTGTTATATATACTGTCATAGATACTGTCATAGATACTGTCATAGATACTGTCACACATACTGTCATAGATACTGTTATAGATAGTATTAATGACAGTATCTATAACAGTATCTATGACAGTATGTGTGACAGTATCTATGACAGTATCTATGACAGTATGTGTGACAGTATGTGTGACAGTGTCACACATACTGTCATAGATACTGTCACACATACTGTTATAGATACTGTCACACATACTGTTATAGATACTGTCATAGATACTGTCATAGATACTGTCATAGATACTGTCAAGCATACTGTTATAGATACTGTCATTAATACTGTCACACATACTGTCATAGATACTGTCACACATACTGTTATAGATACTGTCACACATACTGTTATATATACTGTCATAGATACTGTCAAGCATACTGTTATAGATACTGTCATTAATACTGTCACACATACTGTCATAGATACTGTCATTAATACTGTCACACATACTGTCATAGATACTGTCATAGATACTGTCACACATACTGTTATAGATACTGTCATTAATACTGTCACACATACTGTCATTAATACTGTCACACATACTGTCATAGATACTGTCACACATACTGTTATAGATAATGTCATTAATACTGTCACACATACTGTTATATATACTGTTATAGATACTGTCACACATACTGTCATAGATACTGTCATTAATACTGTCACACATACTGTCATAGATACTGTCACACATACTGTCATAGATACTGTCATTAATACTGTCACACATACTGTCATAGATACTGTCACACATACTGTCATAGATACTGTCACACATACTGTTATATATACTGTCATAGATACTGTCAAGCATACTGTTATAGATACTGTCATTAATACTGTCACACATACTGTCATAGATACTGTCATTAATACTGTCACACATACTGTCATAGATACTGTCATAGATACTGTCACACATACTGTTATAGATACTGTCATTAATACTGTCACACATACTGTCATTAATACTGTCACACATACTGTCATAGATACTGTCACACATACTGTTATAGATAATGTCATTAATACTGTCACACATACTGTTATATATACTGTTATAGATACTGTCACACATACTGTCATAGATACTGTCATTAATACTGTCACACATACTGTCATAGATACTGTCACACATACTGTCATAGATACTGTCATTAATACTGTCACACATACTGTCATAGATACTGTCACACATACTGTCATAGATACTGTCACACATACTGTTATAGATACTGTCATTAATACTGTCACACATACTGTCATTAATACTGTCACACATACTGTCATAGATACTGTCACACATACTGTTATAGATAATGTCATTAATACTGTCACACATACTGTTATATATACTGTTATAGATACTGTCACACATACTGTCATAGATACTGTCATTAATACTGTCACACATACTGTCATAGATACTGTCACACATACTGTCATAGATACTGTCATTAATACTGTCACACATACTGTTATAGATACTGTCACACATACTGTCATAGATACTGTCATTAATACTGTCACACATACTGTCATAGATACTGTCATTAATACTGTCACACATACTGTTATAGATACTGTCACACATACTGTCATAGATACTGTCATTAATACTGTCACACATACTGTCATAGATACTGTCATTAATACTGTCACACATACTGTCATTAATACTGTCACACATACTGTTATAGATACTGTCATTAATACTGTCACACATACTGTCATAGATACTGTTATAGATACTGTCACACATACTGTCATAGATACTGTCACACATACTGTCATAGATACTGTCATTAATACTGTCACACATACTGTCATAGATACTGTTATAGATACTGTCACACATACTGTCACACATACTGTTATATATACTGTCACACATACTGTCATAGATATTGTCATTAATACTGTCACACATACTGTCATAGATACTGTCATTAATACTGTCATTAATACTGTCACACATACTGTCATAGATACTGTCATTAATACTGTCACACATACTGTCATTAATACTGTCATAGATACTGTCATTAATACTGTCACACATACTGTCATAGATACTGTCACACATACTGTCATAGATACTGTCATTAATACTGTCACACATACTGTCACATATACTGTCATTAATACAGTCACACATACTGTCATAGATACTGTCATTAATACTGTCACACATACTGTCATAGATACTGTCATTAATACTGTCACACATACCGTCATAGATACTGTCATTAATACTGTCATTAATACTGTTATAGATACTGTCATTAATACTGTCACACATACTGTCATTAATACTGTCACACATACTGTCATAGATACTGTCATTAATACTGTTATAGATACTGTCATTAATACTGTCACACATACTGTCATAGATACTGTCATTAATACTGTCACACATACTGTTATAGATACTGTCACACATACTGTCATAGATACTGTCATTAATACTGTCACACATACTGTCATAGATACTGTCACACATACTGTCATAGATACTGTTATAGATACTGTCACACATACTGTCATAGATACTGTCATTAATACTGTCACACATACTGTCACACATACTGTCACACATACTGTCATAGATACTGTCACACATACTGTCATTAATACTGTCACACATACTGTCATAGATACTGTCATAGATACTGTCATAGATACTGTCACACATACTGTCATAGATACTGTCATTAATACTGTCACACATACTGTCATAGATACTGTCATTAATACTGTTATAGATACTGTCATTAATACTGTCACACATACTGTCATAGATACTGTCATTAATACTGTCACACATACTGTCATAGATACTGTCATTAATACTGTCACATATACTGTCATTAATACTGTCACACATACTGTTATAGATACTGTCATTAATACTGTCACACATACTGTCATAGATACTGTTATAGATACTGTCACACATACTGTCATAGATACTGTCATTAATACTGTCACACATACTGTCATAGATACTGTTATAGATACTGTCACACATACTGTCACACATACTGTCACACATACTGTCACACATACTGTTATATATACTGTCATTAATACTGTCATAGATACTGTCACACATACTGTTATAGATACTGTCATTAATACTGTCACACATACTGTTATAGATACTGTTATAGATACTGTCATTAATACTGTCACACATACTGTTATAGATACTGTCATAGATACTGTCATAGATACTGTCATTAATACTGTCACACATACTGTCATAGATACTGTCATAGATACTGTCATTAATACTGTCACACATACTGTTATAGATACTGTCATAGATACTGTCATTAATACTGTCACACATACTGTCATAGATACTGTTATAGATACTGTCATTAATACTGTCACACATACTGTTATAGATACTGTCATAGATACTGTCATTAATACTGTCACACATACTGTCATAGATACTGTCATAGATACTGTCATTAATACTGTCACACATACTGTTAAAGATACTGTCATAGATACTGTCACACATACTGTTATATATATGGCATAGATACTGTCATTAAGACTGTCATAGATACTGTCATTAATACTGTCACACATACTGTTATATATACTGTTATAGATACTGTCATTAATACTGTCACACATACTGTCATAGATACTGTCATAGATACTGTCATTAATACTGTCACACATACTGTCACATATACTGTCATTAATACAGTCACACATACTGTCATAGATACTGTCATTAATACTGTCACACATACTGTCATAGATACTGTCATAGATACTGTCACACATACCGTCATAGATACTGTCATTAATACTGTCATTAATACTGTTATAGATACTGTCATTAATACTGTCTCACATACTGTCATTACTACTGTCACACATACTGTCATAGATACTGTCATTAATACTGTTATAGATACTGTCATTAATACTGTCACACATACTGTCATAGATACTGTTATAGATACTGTCACACATACTGTCATAAATACTGTCACACATACTGTCACACATACTGTCACACATACTGTTATATATACTGTCATTAATACTGTCATAGATACTGTCACACATACTGTCACACATACAGTTATATATACTGTCATTAATACTGTCATAGATACTGTCACACATACTGTTATAGATACTGTCATTAATACTGTCACACATACTGTCATAGATACTGTCATTAATACTGTCACACATACTGTCATAGATACTGTCATTAATACTGTCACATATACTGTCATTAATACTGTCACACATACTGTTATAGATACTGTCATTAATACTGTCACACATACTGTCATAGAAACTGTTATAGATACTGTCACACATACTGTCATAGATACTGTCATTAATACTGTCACACATACTGTCATAGATACTGTTATAGATACTGTCACACATACTGTCATAAATACTGTCACACATACTGTCACACATACTGTCACACATACTGTTATATATACTGTCATTAATACTGTCATAGATACTGTCACACATACTGTTATAGATACTGTCATTAATACTGTCACACATACTGTTATAGATACTGTTATAGATACTGTCATTAATACTGTCACACATACTGTTATAGATACTGTTATAGATACTGTCATTAATACTGTCACACATACTGTTATAGATACTGTCATAGATACTGTCATAGATACTGTCATTAATACTGTCACACATACTGTCATAGATACTGTCATAGATACTGTCATTAATACTGTCACACATACTGTTATAGATACTGTCATAGATACTGTCATTAATACTGTCACACATACTGTCATAGATACTGTTATAGATACTGTCATTAATACTGTCACACATACTGTTATAGATACTGTCATAGATACTGTCATTAATACTGTCACACATACTGTCATAGATACTGTCATAGATACTGTCATTAATACTGTCACTAATACTGTTATAGATACTGTCATTAATACTGTCACACATACTGTCATAGATACTGTTATAGATACTGTCATTAATACTGTCACACATACTGTTAAAGATACTGTCATAGATACTGTCATTAATACTGTCACACATACTGTTATATATACTGTCATAGATACTGTCATTAATACTGTCATAGATACTGTCATTAATACTGTCACACATACTGTTATATATACTGTTATAGATACTGTCATTAATACTGTCACACATACTGTCATAGATACTGTCATAGATACTGTCATTAATACTGTCACACATACTGTCACATATACTGTCATTAATACAGTCACACATACTGTCATAGATACTGTCATTAATACTGTCACACATACCGTCATAGATACTGTCATTAATACTGTCATTAATACTGTTATAGATACTGTCATTAATACTGTCACACATACTGTCATTAATACTGTCACACATACTGTCATAGATACTGTCATTAATACTGTCACACATACTGTTATAGATACTGTCACACATACTGTCATAGATACTGTCATTAATACTGTCACACATACTGTCATAGATACTGTCATTAATACTGTCACACATACTGTCATAGATACTGTTATAGATACTGTCACACATACTGTCATAGATACTGTCATTAATACTGTCACACATACTGTCACACATACTGTCACACATACTGTCATAGATACTGTCACACATACTGTCATAGATACTGTCATTAATACTGTCACACATACTGTCATAGATACTGTCATAGATACTGTCACACATACTGTCATAGATACTGTCATTAATACTGTCACACATACTGTCATAGATACTGTCATTAATACTGTTATAGATACTGTCATTAATACTGTCACACATACTGTCATAGATACTGTCATTAATACTGTCACACATACTGTCATAGATACTGTCATTAATACTGTCACACATACTGTCATTAATACTGTCACACATACTGTTATAGATACTGTCATTAATACTGTCACACATACTGTCATAGATACTGTTATAGATACTGTCACACATACTGTCATAGATACTGTCATTAATACTGTCACACATACTGTCATAGATACTGTTATAGATACTGTCACACATACTGTCATAAATACTGTCACACATACTGTCACACATACTGTCACACATACTGTTATATATACTGTCATTAATACTGTCATAGATACTGTCACACATACTGTTATAGATACTGTCATTAATACTGTCACACATACTGTTATAGATACTGTTATAGATACTGTCATTAATACTGTCACACATACTGTTATAGATACTGTCATAGATACTGTCATAGATACTGTCATTAATACTGTCACACATACTGTCATAGATACTGTCATAGATACTGTCATTAATACTGTCACACATACTGTTATAGATACTGTCATTAATACTGTCACACATACTGTCATAGATACTGTTATAGATACTGTCATTAATACTGTCACACATACTGTTATAGATACTGTCATAGATACTGTCATTAATACTGTCACACATACTGTCATAGATACTGTCATAGATACTGTCATTAATACTGTCACACATACTGTTATAGATACTGTCATTAATACTGTCACACATACTGTCATAGATACTGTTATAGATACTGTCATTAATACTGTCACACATACTGTTAAAGATACTGTCATAGATACTGTCATTAATACTGTCACACATACTGTTATATATACTGTCATAGATACTGTCATTAATACTGTCATAGATACTGTCATTAATACTGTCACACATACTGTTATATATACTGTTATAGATACTGTCATTAATACTGTCACACATACTGTCATAGATACTGTTATAGATACTGTCATTAATACTGTCACACATACTGTCATAGATACTGTTATAGATACTGTCATTAATACTGTCACACATACTGTCATAGATACTGTTATAGATACTGTCATTAATACTGTCACACATACTGTTATATATACTGTCATAGATACTGTCACACATACTGTCACACATACTGTCATAGATACTGTCATTAATACTGTCACACATACTGTCATAGATACTGTCAAGCATACTGTTATAGATAATGTCATTAATACTGTCACACATACTGTCATTAATACTGTCACACATACTGTTATATATACTGTCATAGATACTGTCACACATACTGTCACACATACTGTCATAGATACTGTCATTAATACTGTCACACATACTGTCATAGATACTGTCAAGCATACTGTTATAGATACTGTCACACATACTGTTATAGATACTGTCATAGATACTGTCATAGATACTGTCATTGATACTGTCATAGATACTGTAAAACATACTGTCATTGATACTGTCATTGATACTGTCATTAATACTATCATAGATACTGACATTAATACTGGCATAGATACTGTCAAACATACTGTTATAGACACAGTCATAGATACTGTCATTAATACGGTCAAACATACTGTTAAAGATACTGTCATACATAAATATTGTCAGACATACTGTCATATATACATTTTGTCATCCATGCTGTAATATATACTGTTATAGATACTGTAATACATAAATACTGTGATAGATACTGTGATAGATACTGTAATACATAAATACTGTGATAGATACTGTCATAGATACTGTAATACAAAAAATATAATCATAGATACTGTCATACATAAATACTGTCATATATAGAGTCATACATACTGTCATAGATACTGTAATACATAAATACTGTCATAGATACTGGCATACATACTGTCATAGATACTGTAATACATAAATACTGTCATAGATACTGTAATACATAAATACTGTCATACATAAATTCTGTCATACATAAATTCTGTCATAGATAATGTCATAGATACTGTAATACATAGATACTGTAATACATAGATACTGTAATACATAAATACAGTCATACATAATGTCATACATAAATTCTGTCATAGATACTGTCATACATAAATTCCCAGTCTGGGAAGTGCTGATGTAGTTAATCCAGTCATTGTAGAAGACCAGGGGTACCAACCCTCCTCCAGCCCTACTCTAATACACCAGATTCAGCTGCTCATCAGGACATTGATGAGCTGAATCAGCTTCGAGCAGGGCTGCAGTAATTTACGGACTTTATTGGGGAAATTTTTTTGCAGTGTCATGTACACATTTAAAGTGGTGTTTAAATACAGAACAAAATTGACAATACAACTTTCATAACAGTTACATACCAATAAAACATTTTTATTTTTAAGACGAGCCTGCTGGTCTTACTGAGTCTATAGGAACATTAGCCTGCTGGTCTCACTGAGTGGATAGGAACATTAGCCTGCTGGTCTTACTGAGTCTATAGGAACATTAGCCTGCTGGCCTTACTGAGTCTATAGGAACATTAGCCTGCTGGTCTTACTGGGTCTATAGGAACATTAGCCTGCTGGTCTTACTGAGTCTATAGGAACATTAGCCTGCTGGCCTTACTGAGTCTATAGGAACATTAGCCTGCTGGCCTTACTGAGTCTATAGGAACATTAGCCTGCTGGCCTTACTGAGTCTATAGGAACATTAGCCTGCTGGCCTTACTGAGTCTATAGGAACATTAGCCTGCTGGCCTTACTGAGTCTATAGGAACATTAGCCTGCTGGCCTTACTGAGTCTATAGGAACATTAGCCTGCTGGCCTTACTGAGTCTATAGGAACATTAGCCTGCTGGTTTTGAGTCGATTCGAACATTAGCCCAAGCTATTTAGGAGGGATATCACACCTGTCACAAATGATTGTCTCGTTGTGTTTTTCGCTGCTGAGCGGTGCCCTATACATGCACCCAGAGGGGAGTAGTTCAAAGTATGGGTACAGGGGGTGGCTTAAGTCTAAAATTATTTTGTGAGCCTTGCAGAGGGCCCTGACCTTAAAGATCTCATCCAGGCCTGTCTGTTTGACTCCCAGTACCTCGCTTGCTGTGGTGATAATCCTTCTCAGCATGTTTCTCTGGCTGATGGTGGCATTGCCAAACCAACAAACAATACAAAAAGTTAATCTACTCTCACTGAAAGATTTGTAAAATAGAGTCAGTATAGTTCAGTCGACATTAAAAGATCCCAGCTTTTTGAGAAAGTACAGTCTCTGTAGATCAGGTCTGTACATTTACTCCACTGAAGCTTATCGTCCAAGACAACACCCAGGTATTTGTATTCCTCTACAATCTCTATGTTCTGACCTCTGCTAGATGTTGCAGAGGTCGGTGTTGTACACTTCCTGAAGTCTATGCACATCTCTTTGGTCTTGTTGGTATTGAGGACCAAGTGTGATTCCTCACACCACTCTACAAAGTCATCTAGGACCGGGCCATGTTGTTCCTCGTCATCATGCAACAGGCTGATCAAGGCAGTGTCATCAGCGAACTTAACGAGGTGTCTGTCAGGATGGGAACGAGTACAACTATTAGTGTACAAGATGTACAGGAGTGGGGACAGAACACATCCCTGAGGAGCACCTGTGTTGGTATTGCGTATGTCCGACACGCGGGGACCCATTTTGACTCGCTGTGAGCGTTGGCTCAGGAAGTCCAACAGCCACAAACCAGCCCCCCCCCCCCCCATATAAGGAGAAGTCCCGAATGAGTCTCTGTGCCAGAATGTCGGGCTGGACTGTGTTGGAGGCAGAAGAATAGTCAACAAACAGAACCCTGACATGGGATTTTGCTCTAGATGTCTATAGACCATGTTGATACCCCCTCTAGATGTCTATAGACCATGTTAATACCCCCTCTAGATGTCTATAGACCATGTTAAGTAGGGTAAGAATGGCATCATCAACTCCTCTGCTGGGCTGATCGGCAAACTGAAATGGGTCGAGAAGCTTCTGGGTGACGCTGAGAATATGACTTTTCACAAGTTTCTCAAGGCATTTCATTACTGAGGATGTCAAGGAGACAGGGTGGTCATCATTCAGCACTGAGGGATTAGATGCTTTAGGAATGGGTAGAATTATTGAGTTTTTGCACAATACTGGCACGTGTTGCTGGTCGAGTGAGGATTGGAAAATGATAAAAACACCAGCCAGTTGTTCAGCACAATGCTTTAACACATGCCCACTTATTTAGTCTGGGCTTTTGTATGTGTTACATCCCCTGAACAACTTTAAAACATCATCAGACTGTTGAGCAACAACTCTCTCAAACATTTTATAATGACGCTTCTGTTGGTTTTACCTCAGACACAAAGCTGTCTGATTCAAATCTTAAGAAAACATTTTTTTCTTTCATTTAAAAAAAAAAGTAAAAACCTGCCCAGTGGTTGATCACCCCTACAACACATAATTCTGCACAATCTAAATCATTATAAGACAGTCGAGTAAATAGCTGACGAACCTTTTATTAGACGTGACAGAGTAGACCAAGATGTAACCATTGATATCTATGGAATAGGTCTGAGGAAATATAGAGTATTCATCCTGGAAAAGACCGAGAGGGAGAGAGAGTAGAGGGAAGGAGAAAGAGAGACAGAGAAATTAGCCTGCATACTGTAACACAGTGTCCCAATGTCCATACTAGTATACCGCTTAGAATCTAGGCCTTAGTGTCAGAGAGTAAAGCAATGTACCCAGCAAGCATTCTAATTAGAGGCAGGGCGCATTCTAGAGTGGGTAGCCTGTGTTCTACAATTCTAATGGTGATACGACATCATGAGATCGCCAACCACGAGTCAACGTAGAAATGTAAGGTCTTGTATAAATGTTTTTTCAAAATAAATCCCTGTGGTGCGTGACTACTACCTGTCCCGCTGTGTCTACCAACTGCAGGTGGTATTCTTGTCCGTTTATCGTGATCATCTTGGTAAACGCTGCGGCAAAAGAGAGGAGAGAAAGAAAAGTCCCCTGTATGTTGTGATGGAGTTGTCTATGACTGCCTAGAGATGTGCTCCTATAGCTGGGAAGGGACTTCTGCTGTTTCGGGGCAAAGAGGAGTCGTATAGTCTTGCTCGGTCAATTGAAGTGTAGTGTTGTCTCCATAGTAATTAACATCGGTCTTGAAGGAGGATGTGGAGGAGGAAGAGGATGTGGAGGAGGAAGAGGATGTGGAGGAGGAAGAGGATGTGGAGGAGGAAGAGGATGATGTGGAGGAGGAAGAGGATGATGTGGAGGAGGAAGAGGATGTGGAGGAGGAAGAGGATGTGGAGGAGGATGAGGATGTGGAGGAGGAAGAGGATGTGGAGGAGGATGAGGATGTGGAGGAGGAAGAGGATGTGGAGGAGGAAGAGGATGTGGAGGAGGAGGATGTGGAGGAGGAGGATGTGGAGGAGGAAGAGGATGTGGAGGAGGAGATGTAGGAGGAGAAGAGCTGTACCAGCAAAATCAGACTCCACTTCACTACTAAGACACTGTATATTTACTGGTAAAGAAGGCTATTATAGAGAGGGGAACCGTGTGGTGTGGTGTGTGTGGTGTGGCGTGGTTGGTGTGTGTGGTGTGGTGTGATGTGGTGTGGTGTGTGTGGTGTGGTGTGTGTGGTGTGTGGTGTGGTGTGTGTGGCGTGGCGTGTGGTGTGGTGTGTGTGGCGTGTGGTGTGGTGTGATGTGTGTGGTGTGATGTGTTGTGGTGTGGTGTGTGTGGTGTGGTGTGTGTGGTGTGGTGTGTTGTGGTGTGGTGTGTGGGGTGTGGTTGGTGTGTGGTGTGGTTGGTGTGTGGTGTGGTTGGTGTGTGGCGTGTGTGGCGTGGCATGTGGTGTGGTGTGTGTGGCGTGGTGTGTGGTGTGTGGTGTGGCGTGGTGTGTGTTGCGTGGGTGGTGTATGTGGCGTGGCGTGTGTGGCGGTGTGTGTGGCGTGGCGTGTGGTGTGGTGTGTGTGGCGTGGTGTGTGGGTGTGTGTGGCGTGGCGTGTGGTGTGGTGTGTGTGGTGTGGTGTGTGTGTGTGGCGTGTGTGGTGTGGTGTGTGTGTGTGTGGCGTGTGTGGTGTGGTTGGTGTGTGTGGTGTGGTTGGTGTGTGGTGTGTGTGGTGTGGAGTGGTTGGTGTTTGGTGTGTGGTGTGGCGTGGTGTGTGGAGTGGTGTATTTGGTGTGTGGTGTGCGTGGCGTGTGGTGTGGTGTGTGTGGCGTGGCGTGTGTTGTGGTGTGTGTGGCGTGTGGTGTGTGTGGCGTGTGGTGTGTGTGGCGTGTGGTTGGTGTGTGTGGCTTGGCGTGTGGTGTGGCGTGGCGTGTGGTGTGTGTGGCGTGGCGTGTGGCGTGGTGTGTGGTGTGTGTGGCGTGGTGTGGCGTGTGGTGTGTGTGGCGTGGCGTGTGGTGTGTGTGGCGTGGCGTGTGGTGTGTGGTGTGTGTGTGTGGCGTGGTGTGGCGTGTGTGTGTGGCGTGGCGTGTGGTGTGTGTGTGTGGCGTGGCGTGTGGTGTGGCGTGTGGTGTGGCGTGTGGTGTGTGGCGTGGTGTGGCGGCGTGGCGTGTGGTGTGGCGTGTGTGTGTGGCGTGTGGCGTGCGGTGTGTGTGTGTGGTGTGGTGTGGCGTGGCGTGTTTGTGGCGTGGTGTGGCGTGGTGTGGCGTGTGGTTTTACTATCCTGTTGGGGTGCTGGGGCCGGATTAACGAAACACATTGAAGTTCTTAGTAATTCAAAGCTTCTTAGAAACTTCAGTACATATTTTCTGACGTGTCATTGACATTGGTGACATGCTTGACACCAATACATAAACCTATGTGACAGGGATGATGGGATTTGGGTTATTTGGATATTTGTCACAAATTGTAGCCATCAGATTAGCTACATCAAAACCCCAAAATGGATAGCCAAGGAAAGCGCAATACAAACTTCAGCAAACAAAGTAGCCTAGTGGTTAGAGTGTAGGGTCGGCAAGTAGCCTAGTGGTTAGAGTGTAGGGTCGGCAAGTAGCCTAGTGGTTAGAGTGTAGGGTCGGCAAGTAGCCTATTGGTTAGAGTGTAGGGGCGGCAGGTAGCCTAGTGGTTAGAGTGTAGGGTCGGCAAGTAGCCTATTGGTTAGAGTGTAGGGTCGGCAGGTAGCCTAGTGGTTAGAGTGTAGGGGCGGCAGGTAGCCTAGAGGTTAGAGTGTAGAGGGGGCAGGGTACCCTAGTGGTTAGTGTAGGGTCAGCAGGTAGCCTAGTGGTTAGAGTGTAGGGGGGGCAGGTAGCCTAGTGGTTAGAGTGTAGAGGTGGCAGGTAGCCTAGTGGTTAGAGTGTAGAGGTGGCAGGTAGCCTAGTGGTTAGAGAGTAGGGGCGGCAGGTAGCCTAGTGGTTAGAGAGTAGGGGCGGCAGGTAGCCTAGTGGTTAGAGAGTAGGGGCGGCAGGTAGCCTAGTGGTTAGAGAGTAGGGGCGGCAGGTAGCCTAGTGGTTAGAGCGTAGGGTCGGCAGGTAGCCTAGTGTTTAGAGCGTAGGGTCGGCAGGTAGCCTAGTGTTTAGAGCGTAGGGTCGGCAAGTAGCCTAGTGGTTAGAGTGTAGAGGCGGCAGGTAGCCTAGTGTTTAGAGCGTAGGGTCGGCAAGTAGCCTAGTGGTTAGAGTGTTGGACTAGTAACCGAAAGGTTGCAAGAGCAAATCCCCTAGCTGACTAAAGGTAAACATCTGTTGTTCCACCCCTGAACAAGGCAGTTAACCCACTGTTCCTAGGCCCGTCATTGAAAATAAGAATGTGTTCTTAGCTTGACTTGCCTCGTTAAATTAAAGTAAAATAAATAAAAAAGTGCACTAGCTATAACGTGTAACGTCAACATAGCTAACGACGTTAACATTAGCCAAGTTATTCTTTGCAAATTGACGAGCTAGGAGCTAGCTATTTAACACTTCTAGCATATTGTAATATACTAATAATAATAATTATTATTATTATTATTATTATTATTATTATTAGCTAGCTAGATAATGCGTGTTTATAAAATGTGTTTTCTTGCTGTATTTAAACATCTGATAGCCAACTGTGTCTGTGGGGCAAGAACATGTTCTAAAATAATGTACATTTCCAAGAAGAAATCTTAAAGCCTTATTTTCAAGAATCCCATTTCTTCTTCTTACCTTTTTTCTTAGGAAGAAACTTAGGGAAAAACCTAAAGAACATTTCCAATAACTTTATTGAGAAATAGCAACTTTGCTTAACTTTCGTCTATATAGTTAAGAGGAAGGTTTTGCGAATCCAGCCCCAGAAGACCTCATAAGGAGAGTAAAACAAGGAAGTGGGGACATTTCGCCAGTCCCCACAAGGTCAAAGGCTATTTTAGGCTCACGTAGCGTTTTCACCCACAACTAATTCACATTCATTTTCAACGAGGGGGATTGTGGGAAGATGAGTGGCAAGAAACCTGTTTAGTGGAGTGGCTGAAAAACTTGAGCTCTGCTCTACTTTATGCAGATGTCATCGTTAAGTGGGTTAGGGTCAGGGTCAGGGTTAGGGTTAGGGTCAGGGTTAGGGTAGGGTCAGGGTAGGGTTAGGGTCAGGGTTAGGGTAGGGTTAGGGTCAGGGTCAGGGTTAGGGTCAGGGTCAGGGTAGGGTTAGGGTCAGGGTTAGGGTCAGGGTTAGGGTCAGGGTTAGGGTCAGGGTTAGGGTTAGGGTCAGGGTTAGGGTCAGGGTCAGGGTTAGGGTCAGGGTCAGGGTCAGGGTCAGGGTCAGGGTTAGGGTCAGGGTCAGGGTTAGGGTTAGGGTTAGCATTGGCGCTTTGCCAAGAGAAGGAGGCCCCGCCTCTGGTCAAAACCCACTGTTAGGGGTTAGGTTTAGGGATAGCAATAGAATTAAGGTTCGGGGTTAGGGAAAATAGGATATTTAATGGAAATCAATTGTTTAGTCACCACAAAAAAATAGTAAACCAGGTGTGTGTGTGTGTGTGTGTGTGTGTGTGTGTGCGCGTGTGAAGATGGTTTTTATGTTGATGATGATGTGTTTTTCTTTGTGCCAAATACGGCAGATATTGTTGATGTGGGGTGAGGTCAGGGGGAGGTGAGGTCAGGGGGAGGTGAGGTCAGGGGGAGGTGAGCTGCCCATTCGACGGCTACACGGAGCAGGCCTTTTGCCGAGAATCTGCTGAAATACCAGCCTCTCGTGGTTAGCTGGGACAGCCTGCAGTCTGGAGAAGGAGGTGCTTTCTGTACCCATGCATACAGGGATCTTTAAAACGTTTGGATCCTTTTGTTTTTGGTCAATTTGATTGGTGGATCGAAAATAAAGTATTTAAAATGTGTGAGTGAGTGAGTGAGTGAGTGAGTGAGTGAGTGAGTGAGTGAGTGAGTGAGTGAGAGGGTGGGTGTGTGTGTGTGTGTTTCACAAGTTGTACCAGATCGAGCTGAAACACTTCAGGGAGCAAGGTAAAAATACACCCTGATGAAGACAGCTTGGCTGTCGAAACGTTGGTATTAAATTTTAGCATCTGAGCTCCTAGAGTGTGCGGCTCTCTTTTATTTTCAAAAATCCAAAACCATCATATTTGAATAAATAATTTACTCTGTGTTACTACTACAGAGTTCCACCAGATTCACAGCAGAGTCTCAGAGTATTCCTGTGTGTATCTGACAAGGCTCTCTAAAGACACTTACTGTTTTCTATCGTTGGATCATAGGAGTCGACAAACTGGCCTTCCACAAACTGAATCGTTAGCGAGGACTTTCCTACAGGAAAAAACCCACAGAGGATGTCATTTATCCATTTTTTTGGGGAGAAAATATCAATTTAATTATTTCTCTCTCTCTCTCTCTCATACAGTACATAAGGTGAGTAGACTTCTATTCTGTGTTGAGTAGTAGTATACAGTAGTACACAGTAGTACACAGTAGCATGCCTGTCAGCTACAGTAGAAGGCCTGTCAGCTACAGTAGTATTTACAGTAGCTGGCCTGTCATCTACAGTAGTCTATACAGTAGCAGGCCTGTCAGCTACAGTAGTTTTTACAGTAGTAGGCCTGTCAGCTACAGTAGTCTTTACAGTAGTTGGCCTGTCAGCTGCAGTAGTTTGCCTGTCAGCTGCAGTAGTCTTTACAGTAGTAGGCCTGTCAGCTACAGTAGTCTTTACAGTAGTAGGCCTGTCAGCTGCAGTAGTTTGCCTGTCAGTTACAGTAGTCTTTACAGTAGTAGGCCTGTCAGCTGCAGTAGTTTGCCTGTCAGCTACAGTAGTCTTTACAGTAGTAGGCCTGTCAGCTACAGTAGTCTTTACAGTAGTAGGCCTGTCAGCTACAGTAGTCTTTACAGTAGTTTGCCTGTCAGCTACAGTAGTCTTTACAGTAGTAGGCCTGTCAGCTGCAGTAGTTTGCCTGTCAGCTACAGTAGTCTTTACAGTAGTAGACCTGTCAGCTGCAGTAGTTTGCCTGTCAGCTACTGTAGTCTTTACAGTAGTAGGCCTGTCAGCTACAGTAGCTTGCCTGTCAGCTACAGTAGTCTTTACAGTAGTAGGCCTGTCAGCTACAGTAGCCAACCCTATATGCCAGGCCAACTGAACAAAGCACATTCGAAGATAGAAGTGTTTCATGAATTGGGCAACATCCATACTAAAACACTTCCAAGACGATCCACAAGGAGTAATATCTCGTCAATATCGAGTAGGCCACTGTCTCAACTGGTGTGGCACTCTCTCATTTCTTCAAACGAGATGTTTCGTGACAGATTATACTCCCTATAATTTAACTCTATTATAAAGAGAGAGTAATCCGTGACACGCGCGCAGTCTATACCTACAGCTAAAGAACGGCTAAAACACGCATTTTGTCTCTTTTTTTTAATGGTCGAAAGCTAAATGGAACTCACCTACGGATCTGTACCCGAGAATGGCGATTTTTCGTGATTTGGGCTGCGGCATATCTCGTGTTGGCTATCCCATCTAATCTTCACGGTGGACAGCAGCAACCTCCAACATGAACGGCGTTAGCATGTCACAAGCAGAGCAGTCCGAAGAAATTAATCTATGTCTCTTTTTTCAATCACTATTTATTCTCGTAAAATAAGAAATTAGACATTTACAGATTAGACATTTGAATTCCTGTAGATTTAATAGAAATGTGGGGCGTATATAAGATCTGCGTCACTCCCCTTTGTGATCTCATGAATTAGCCATTAATTTCCCGATGCTGATTGGTTGTGTACAGAATAAAGGCGGGCTTTATGTCTCACGCGTAACAGTGATTGGATCAAAAATGCTGTTAGTCTATCTGAGAGTCCATTTTCATTAATTGTCCGGTGTGTCTGTAATAGAGTGGGATAATGAATCATTCCAAGACTCCATTACTGTACTGCTGAAATTAGGTCTAGTAAACTGTAGTACCCGAGTAAAGATTCATGTCATTGTTTTACTAGGCAAGTCGGTTAATAAGAACAAATTCTTATTTACAATGACGGCCTAGGAACAGTGGGGTTAACTGCCTTGTTCAGGGGGCAGAACGATAGGGATTCGATCGAGCAACCTTTCGGTTACTGGTCCAACGATCTAAGCACTAGATCTTAGTGAATATTAATGCAATTAGAATATATTGATGTGACTTTGTGAAATACACTTTCCTTAAATTGTAATTGGATTATTATAGAAGAATACACTACCAGATATGAATCTAAATTATGGTGATCACAGTTTTTTACAATCACTTTGGCACTAATTTCAGAACCTTTCAGAACCTCCTTTATCAGAACTCTAGACACAAAACTCAAAACGGCCATCACTTGTAACACAGGCTGTCCAATGTTCAAAACATTGCATTGTGCATTCATATCTTTAAAGAAACCTTGCACTTGCAGAATCATTGGTTCAAAAAAACAATTTATCATGAAATACCATAGGAACATTCATTTAGATCACCCACGAAACAAGATACCGATACTTTCACTGTGTCGTTGTTCGTACAATCATTAAATATTGTAGAGCAAAATATGTGATACATGTTTCATGATGGCACGTCACGTAAATACATCACTGTAAAAGGACTAGTGGAGAGAATACTACAGACACAGTGGAATCATTGAACAAAATATGAAATGTATTGATGAAATACAATAAAATCACAATGTAGGTTTCTTTGAATCAAAGCAAAAATAAAACAACAAAAAAAAAGAACAAAACTACAGTAAAACATCAACTGCTGTGTTCCTCAGCTGGCTTACTGTAAAACATCACTGCAGTGTTCCTCAGCTGGCTTACTGTAAAACATCAACTGCAGTGTTCCTCAGCTGGCTTACTGTAAAACATCACTGCAGTGTTCCTCAGCTGGCTTACTGTAAAACATCAACTGCAGTGTTCCTCAGCTGGCTTACTGTAAAACATCAACTGCAGTGTTCCTCAGCTGGCTTACTGTAAAACATCAACTGCAGTGTTCCTCAGCTGGCTTACTGTATAACATCACTGCAGTGTTCCTCACCTGGCTTACTGTAAAAAGCAAAACTAAAGGATTGATTACTGTACTTCTATATCTCCATCAACTCTGTCTTGTGGATTTGGCCACAGGTTCTCATCCACATCACAATGGATGTTTTCATTGGCCAAACATCTTGGGAAGAATCTTCGGGCGAATCCAGGCCTGACACTGGTCTGCCATGATGTCATTGCGTGCGTCATCCATGGCCTAGAGAAAGGCGGCTTGTTCGTGAGGGCGCCTACAATATACCTTCCACCTCCATGTGGAGAAAAATTCCTCAATCGGGTTAAGGAAAGGAGAGTATGGGGGTAAGTACAGGGTGGTAAATTGTGGATGGGCCTGAAACCATACTTGCACCATTTGAGCCTGGTGGAACCTGACATTATCCCACACAATGACATAGGTCATGTCGTCAGCTCTACAGACCTGATTTAGCTCATCAAGGAAGGTTACATTCGAACAGCGAATCATGTGGCTGCCTGCAACTCAAGAGTAGAGAGCTTAAGATGTTATTCGACTAAACATTAGAATGGGCAAGATGCGTAATCTAAGCAACTTTGACCGTGGTCTGATTGATGATGCTACACATGGTGATTCCAGCATCTCAGAAACAGCTGCCTTCCTGGGAGTTTTACGCACTACAGTCTCTAGAGTTTACAGAGAATGGTGCGATAAACAAAACACATTCAGTGAGCGGCAGTTCTGTGGGCTAAAACACCTTGTTAATGAGAGAGGTCAGAGGAGAATGTCCAGACTCATTCAAGCTAACAGAAAGGCCACAAATGCTCAAATAACAGCTGTTTAAAACAGTGGTGTGCAGAAGGGCATCTCTTAACGTACAACACCCGTGAATAATTCAGGCTGTTGTGGAGGCAAAAGGGGGTCCTACCCAGAACTAGTTAGGTGTACCTAATAAAGTGTCCGATGAGTGCACAGTCATGTCAAATCTGAAAACATGGTCTGGAAAAGTGGTACATGGGACCATAGAAACAACGTGTCTGATAAAGAATGATGATGAAATATTACATCCCTCACGACGCCAGGACAGCGGAGTCAATCACCACCTTCCGGAGACACCTGAAACCCCACCTCTTCAAGGAATACCTAGGATAGGATAAAGTAATCCTTCTCACCCCCCTTAAATGATTTAGATGCACTATTGTAAAGTGGCTGTTCCACTGGATGTCATAAGGTGAATTCACCAATTTGTAAGTCGCTCTGGATAAGAGCGTCTGCCAAATGACTTAAATGTAAAATGTAAATGTAATAATGTAGTCCGATTGGTTCATGTTCCACGGTCATTGGTGTCAATGGATCTCGTTATCCTGAAACTTTCATGATCTAAACATGGAATATTGTTTTGTCAGTTTCCAATAAACTATGCATGAAGAGTAATGCAACAGTTACTTGTCATTTTGAGCAGTTGTATCCATTGATAGTTAGATCATTGTAGTGAAATGAATAGACAGTCAACTCAGATGTAATGTGTGAATTGCATTTTGAAATGATAATACGTCGATGTTAAGTTGTGTCATTTTGAACAGGTGATTTTAGTTCAATGAACAACAAACGATCTTAGCTTTTTTTTGTGTATTGTATCCAAGCAATTGGAAAAAGTGTTAAGAGTTTTGAAAAATTTGTATTGGTTGTGAGTTTTGTGTCTAGAGTTTTGAAAAATTTGCATTGGTTGTGAGTTTTGTGTCTAGAGTTTTGAAAAATTTGCATTGGTTGTGAGTTTTGTGTCTAGAGTTTTGAAAAATTTGCATTGGTTGTGAGTTTTGTGTCTAGCGTTTTGAAAAAATGACACCAAGATTCCCAACATTAGTACCAAAGCGTTTGTAATGTGATGTGTTGTATTTTGCAGGTGAATGGTGCATGGAGAGGTGACGAGGGGTGTGATCTGTCTATCATAATGAAGTCGAACAGGTGAAACCTCTCTGTGACTAGAACCTCTATTTGGAAAATATTTAATGCTTCTTCTTCACTGATGTTAATTTATTTCGTGTTCATTTGTGATAAATCAGGTATTTTGTTATTGTTAAATAATGACAGATATTCCTAATAGCAGTCAGGTTGATTTGATGTGTGTTTGTTTTTTTAATAGTATAGCCGAATATTCACCACTAAATGTCCACCATCAATAAATTATTGGTCACAAATAACCAGGACTCCTTTCTAACCAGTAGAGGTCGCCATAACACCACTCAATACTCAATACTATCATTTCCAGTGCACCACGGTTTCTAAAATGTAGAAAACCCCCATGATGCTCTCTAAATGATAGTATGTTTGTTGAGTGGTGTTATGGCGACCTTTAATGCTCTATATCCATGTTGACTCCAATGCTTCCCACAGTTGTGTCAAGTTGGCTGGATGTCCTTTGGGTGGTTGGACCATTCCTGGAAACACACGGGAAACTGTTGAGCGTGGAAAACCTGAAAAGCGTTGCAGTTCTTGACACAAACCAGTGCTTCTGGCACCTACTTCCATACCCCGTTCAAAGGCACTTACATATGTTGTCTTGCCTATTCACCCTATGAATGGCACACGTACACAATCCATGTCTCAATTGCCTCAAGGCATAAAAATCCTTCTTTAATCCGTCTCCTCTCCTTCATCTACACTGATTGAAGTGGATTTAACAAGAGACACCAATAAGGGACCATATCTTTCACCTGGATTCACCTGGATTCACCTGGCCAGTCTGTTTCATGGAAAGAGCAGGTGTTCCTAATGTTTTGTCCAGTATGTCTCTTTTCTAGCCCATCTGATTCAGACCTCTGCCCCGGAAGCCGCAAGCAGCCTAGAGGATGGGATTATCCGTGGAAGATTATCCGTGGAAGATAACATGTCTCTGTTACATACCCACCCGTAAGCCTCAGGTCATAGTACACCTGGAATCTATAGACCAGACACTGAACACGCAGTAACACTACACACACTACAAAATAGCTGACTCAGACCACAATGGGTTAAGCCCCATAGACAGACACGGATTGCAGCCACGCATAGGCATACATGCACATGGTGGGGAGTGGATGGGAGGAGAACGGGAGCCTACAGAAACTACACTGGTACTACAGTCCTAAAGTAAGGATCTGCACAACTGTGTTTATCTAATGTACATTATACACATACAATAACATACTCCTAAAATCATAGTTATAGTTAGTTATAGACAGTTATAGACATAGTTAAAGTTAGATAGATCGTTATAGATTATAGTTATAGACAGTTATAGACATAGTTATAGTTAGTTAGATAGTTATAGATTATAGTTATAGTTAGTTAGTTAGTTTTAGATTATAGTTAGAGATAGTAATAGACATAGTTATAGTTAGTTAGATAGTTATAGATTATAGTTATAGTTAGTTAGATAGTTAAAGATTATAGTTATAGTTAGTTAGTTTTAGATTATAGTTAGAGATAGTAATAGACATAGTTATAGTTAGTTATAGATTATAGTTATAGACAGTAATAGACATAGTTATAGTTAGTTAGATAGTTATAGATTATAGTTAGAGATAGTTATAGATTATGGTTATAGACAGTAATAGACATAGTTATAGTTAGATATATAGTTATATATTATGGTTATAATTAGTTTTAGATTATAGTTATAGATAGTTATACACATAGTCATAGTTAGGTAGATAGTTATATATTATGGTTATAGACAGTAATAGACATAGTTATAGTTAGATATATAGTTATATATTATGGTTATAATTAGTTTTAGATTATAGTTATAGATAGTTATACACATAGTTATAGTTAGGTAGATAGTTATATATTATGGTTATAGACAGTAATAGACATAGTTAGAGTTAGATATATAGTTATATATTATGGTTATAATTAGATTTAGATTATAGTTAGAGATAGTTAGATAGTTATAGATTATAGTTATAATTAGTTTTAGATTATAGTTATAATTAGTTTTAGATTATAGTTATAGATAGTTATACACATAGTTATAGTTAGGTAGATAGTTATATATTATGGTTATAGACAGTAATAGACATAGTTATAGTTAGATATATAGTTATAGCTTGTAGTTATATATAGTTATAGGCACAGTTATAGTTAGAGAGTTAGTTATATGTCAATGTAAATAGCCCGGGTGGCCATTTGAGTAGTTATTCAGCAGTCTTATGGCTTTTGGGTAGAAACTGTTAAGGAGCCTTTTGGACCGAGACTTGGTGCTCCGGGAACCGCTTGCTGTGCGGTAGCAGAGAGAACAGTCCATGATTTGGGTGACTGGAGTCTTTGACAATTTTTTGGGCCTTCCTCTGACACCACCTGGTATATACAGTTGAAGTTGGAAGTTTACATACACCTTAGGTTGGAGTCATTAAACCTGGTTTTTCAACTACTCCACAAATTTCTTGTTAACAAACTATAATTTTGGCAAGTCGGTTAGGACATCTACTTTGTGCACGACACAAGTAATTTTTCCAACAATTGTTTACAGACAGATTATTTCACTTATAATTCACTGTATCATAATTCCGGTGGGTCAAAAGTTTACATACACTAAGTTGACTGTGCCTTTAAACAGCTTGGAATATTCCAGAAAATGATGTCATGGCTTTAGAAGCTTCTGATAGGCTAATTGACATCATTTGAGTCAATTGGAGGTCAACCTATGGATGTATTTCAAGGCCTACTTTCAAACTCAGTGCCTCTTTGCTTGACATCATGGGAAAATCAAAAGAAATCAGCCAAGAACATTTGTAGACCTCCACAAGTCTGGTTCATCCTTGGGAGCAATTTCCAAACGCCTGAAGGTACTACGTTCATCTGTACAAACAATAGCACACAAGTATAAACACCATGGGACCATGCAGCCGTCATACCGCTCAGGAAGGAGACGCGTTCTGTCTCCTAGAGATTAATGTACTTTGGTGCGAAAAGTGCAAATCAATCCCAGAACAACAGCAAAGGACCTTTTGAAGATACTGGAAGAAACAGGTACAAAAGTATCTATATCCTCAGTAAAAGACCTATATCAACATAACCTGAAAGGCCGCTCAGCAAGGAAGAAGCCACTGCTCCAAAACTGCCATAAAAAGCCAGACTAGGAAATAGGGGAAGGGTTGTAACCTGAAGAACACCATCCCAACCGTGAAGCACGGGGGTGGCAGCATCATGTTGTGGGGGTTCATTGTTGCAGGAGGGACTGGTGCACTTCAAACAATAGATGGCATCATGAGGGAGGAAAATTATGTGGATTTATTGAAGCAACATCTCAAGACATTAGTCAGGAAGTTGAAGCTTGGTCGCAAATGGGTCTTTCAAATGGACAATGACCCCAAGCATACTTCCAAAGTTGTGGCACAATGGCTTAAGGACAACAAAGTCAAGGTATTAGAGTGGCCATCACAAAGCCCTGACCTCAACCCTATAGAACATTTGTGGGCATAACTGAAAAAGTGTGTGCGAGCAAGGAGGTCTACAAACCTGACTCAGTTACACCAGCTCTGTCAGGAGGAATGCGACAAAATTCACCCAACTTATTGTGGGAAGCTTGTGGAAGGTTACCCGAAACGTTTGACCCAAGTTAAACAATTTAAAGGCAATGCTACCAAATACTAATTGAGTGTATGTAAACTTCTGACCCACTGGGAATGTGATGAAAGAAATAAAAGCTGAAATAAATCATTCTCTCTACTATTATTCTAACATTTCACATTCTTAAAATAAAGTGGTGATCCTAACTGACCTAAATCAGGGAATTTTTACTGGGATTAAATGTCAGGAAATGTGAAAAACTGAGTTTAAAGTATTTGGCTAAGGTGCATATAAACTTCAGACTTCAACTGTAAATAGTTTATCCGACAACAGGGTGATCAAATTAAGATCCTAGGAATAGGAATAACTCATTTTCTACAAATAATGGAATGACTAGCGGCCGGGTGCTCAACAACCTGAGAATGTGGAAATCTCTAGCCCAGGTCCAAAAAAGCGCATTATAAAGGGAATAAATAAAGGGAATAGATAAAGGGAATAGATAAAGGGAATAGTGAAAGGGAATAGATAAAGGGAATAGATAAAGGGAATAGATAAAGGGTGTAGATAAAGGGAATAGATAAAGGGTGTAGATAAAGGGAATAGATAAAGGGAATAGATAAAGGGTGTAGATAAAGGGAATAGATAAAGGGTGTAGATAAAGGGAATAGATAAAGGGTGTAGATAAAGGGAATAGATAAAGGGTGTAGATAAAGGGAATAGATAAAGAGAATAGATAAAGGGTGTAGATAAAGGGAATAGATAAAGGGTGCAGATAAAGGATGTAGATAAAGGATGTAGATAAAGGGAATAGATCAAGGGAATAGATAAAGGGTGTAGATAAAGGGAATAGATAAAGGGTGCAGATAAAGGATGTAGATAAAGGATGTAGATAAAGGGAATAGATCAAGGGAATAGATAAAGGGTGTAGATAAAGGGAGTAGATAAAGGGAATAGATAAAGGGAATAGATAAAGGGAGTAGATAAAGGGTGTAGATAAAGGGAATAGATAAAGGGAATAGATAAAGGGAATAGATAAAGGGAATAGATAAAGGGTGTCGATAAAGGGAATAGATAAAGGGTGTAGATAAAGGGAATAGATAAAGGGTGTCGATAAAGGGAATAGATAAAGGGAGTAGATAAAGGATGTAGATAAAGGGTGTAGATAAAGGGAATAGATAAAGGGTGTAGATAAAGGGAATAGATAAAGGGTGTAGATAAAGGGAATAGATAAAGGGTGTAGATAAAGGGAATAGATAAAGAGAATAGATAAAGGGTGTAGATAAAGGGAATAGATAAAGGGTGTAGATAAAGGATGTAGATAAAGGATGTAGATAAAGGGAATAGATCAAGGGAATAGATAAAGGGTGTAGATAAAGGGAGTAGATAAAGGGAATAGATAAAGGGAATAGATAAAGGGAATAGATAAAGGGAATAGATAAAGGGAGTAGAAAAAGGGAATAGATAAAGGGAATAGATAAAGGGTGTCGATAAAGGGAATAGATAAAGGGTGTAGATAAAGGGAATAGATAAAGGGTGTCGATAAAGGGAATAGATAAAGGGAATAGATAAAGGATGTAGATAAAGGGTGTAGATAAAGGGAATAGATAAAGGGTGTAGATAAAGGGTGTAGATAAAGGGAATAGACAAAGGGAATAGATAAAGGGTGTAGATTAAGGATGTAGATACAGGGAATAGATAAAGAGAATAGATAAAGGGAATAGATAAAGGGTGTAGATAAAGGGAAGGCAGTCGTAGAGTAGCTAGCAGACCTGCAGCTGGAGAGGAGCAGAGCGAGTGTTTCTGTTGAACCCTGGGAGGTGGTTGGCATCGATGCCGGTCTCTTTCAGCTCACTGGCTCTGTTAGCACATCAGCCTGTGTGGATGTGTGCCCTTGTGTGTGTGTGTGACAGCACTGGGAGTCACTCCCTCACGTCCTCCAGCTGGGCTTGTGCCACCAATAGGCACCTGGACCCACTCACAAACACAGAATTAGAATGAATAGAACACTCACGAACATAGAATTAGAATGAATAGAAAGGTCACAAACATAGAATTAGAATGAATAGAATGGTCACAAACATAGAATTAGAATGAATAGAACGGTCACAAACAGAATTAGAATGAATAGAATGGTCACAAACATAGAATTAGAATGAATAGAACGGTCACAAACAGAATTAGAATGAATAGAACGGTCACAAACATAGAATTAGAATGAATAGAACGGTCACAAACAGAATTAGAATGAATAGAAAGGTCACAAACAGAATTAGAATGAATAGAACGGTCACAAAACAGAATTAGAATGAATAGAACCGTCACAAACATAGAATTAGAATGAATAGAACTGTCACAAACAGAATTAGAATGAATAGAAAGGTCACAAACATAGAATTATAATGAATAGAACGGTCACAAACATAGAATTAGAATGAATTGAACGGTAAAAAACAGAATTAGAATGAATAGAATGGTCACAAACATAGAATTAGAATGAATAGAATGGTCACAAACAGAATTAGAATGAATAGAACGGTCACAAACATATAATTATAATGAATAGAATGGTCACAAAGAATTATAATGAATAGAACGGCCACAAACATAGAATTATAATGAATAGTACGGTCACAAACAGAATTAGAATGAATAGAACGGTCACAAACATAGAATTAGAATGAATAGAACGGTCACAAACAGAATTAGAATGAATAGAATGGTCACAAACACAGAATTAGAATGAATAGAACGGTCACAAACAGAATTAGAATGAATAGAACGGTCACAAACAGAGAATTAGAATGAATAGAATGGTCACAAAGAATTATAATGAATAGAACGGCCACAAACATAGAATTATAATGAATAGTACGGTCACAAACAGAATTAGAATGAATAGAACGGTCACAAACATAGAATTAGAATGAATAGAACGGTCACAAAGAATTAGAATGAATAGAACGGTCACAAACAGAATTAGAATGAATAGAACGGTCACAAACATGTAATTAGAATGAATAGAATGGTCATAAACATGTAATTAGAATGAATAGAACGGTCACAAACACAGAATAAGAATGAATAGAACGGTCGCAAACAGAATTAGAATGAATAGAACGGTCACAAACACAGAATTAGAATAAATAGAACGGTCGCAAACAGAATTAGAATGAATAGAACAGTCACAAACAGAATTAGAATGAATAGAACGGTCACAAACATGTAATTCGAATGAATAGAATGGTCATAAACATGTAATTTGAATGAATAGAACGGTCACAAACACAGAATTAGAATAAATAGAACGGTCGCAAAACAGAATTAGAATGAATAGAACGGTCACAAACATGTAATTAGAATGAATAGAACGGTCACAAACATAGAATTAGAATGAATAGAACGGTCACAAACACAGAATTAGAATGAATAGAACGGTCACAAACACAGAATTAGAATGAATAGAACGGTCACAAACATAGAGTTAGAATGAATAGAACGGTCACAAACAGAATTAGAATGAATAGAACGGTCACAAACATAGAGTTAGAATGAATAGAACGGTCACAGACATAATTAGAATGAATAGAACGGTCACAAACAGAATTAGAATGAATAGAACGGTCACAAACAGAATTAGAATGAATAGAACGGTCACAAACATAGAATTAGAATGAATAGAACGGTCACAAACAGAATTAGAATGAATAGAACGGTCACAAACATAGAGTTAGAATGAATAGAACGGTCACAGACATAATTAGAATGAATAGAACGGTCACAAACAGAATTAGAATGAATGAATAGAACACTCACAAACACAGAATTAGAATGAATAGAACTTCACAAACACAGAATTAGAATGAAAGCCAGTTCTATTCATTCTATTTCTATGCTCGCCAACCTTCATGAAAAGGAATGCATACTTAATTTATCTAATTCAGTCACTCCCTGGAAGGAATGCATTTTATTTAACCCTTAGCCGGGTCTCCAGTCTCTCTCAGTACAACATCGTGTCCTGTCTCCAGGGTGGAGTTCTGGAGAAAGTAGCCTGAGCCCAGATCTGTTTGTGCTGTGTTGCCAACTCATACGGTCATTCTCACACCAATGAAGTGACAATGATCCTAGGAGTTGTAAAGACAGCATTTTACCCCTACCTACATGTACATATTACCTCAATTACCTTGACTAACTTGTACCCCCGAGCATTGAATCAGTACTGGTACCAGCTGTATATAGCCTCATTATTGACATTTTATTGTGTTACTTTTTTAACTTACTTTTACTACTTATTTCGTAAAAATTGTTCTAAATAACTCTTATTTTTCTTCAAACGGAATTGTTGGTTAAGGGCTTGTAAGTAAGCGTTTCACGGTAAGGTCCACACCTCTTGTGTTTGGCGCATGTGACAAATACAATTAGATTTGATTTGATTTGACAAATAGAACTGAAACCAGGCTAGGAGGAAACTGGAGAGACCTGATAGTAATCGTTTCCACTCAGGCTGTAAAGTGTGGATGGGGATTGAACCAGCTGTGGGGCGCATCTCTCTTTTGAATTAATATGCATCCAGGACCCTTCAATTGTAAATGACCTCAATAAGAAACAAGATTCTTGCTTTGATCACGTCAGAAGCTATCCGTCTGGCAAATCTTCGAAATACTACAACAGCCACAGGACAACTTTGTTTGGACTTCGTAAAGGACCATTCGCCGGAAATAAAGCGGGTGTGACACCTACTCCCATTGCCTGTTGCGGATACTCGGATTCTACCGTTTGTCCTGGCCTGTCTCCCCCCCGCCACACTCCCCCCTCTGTCCCGAGCTTTCACTCGCCTCCAGCACACACGCACTCACAAACACTGCAGACTTTGGACTGATCTGAATTTTTAGGGTAGGCTAATTAACTCGTGAAGCTTATTATGTGAGCTTACTTTGAAATGCTTTAATTAACTAGTATAGGCCTACTATTTCATTATTTGATCTCAGACTTGTATAGCCTACTGGACTCATAGAGAGCTACTCTCTCAAGTTATCTTGTTGGGGCGAGTGACTCTTTGACCTTACAATGGCTTGCCCCAAGTCGTTATATATTTTTATTGTGCTTTATGGGAGGGAATATTTATGATGTAATTTCGTATTTCTGTTGACTCCAACATGGCAGAGAAATACTTTTACGTCTGAGCGCCGTCTCAGATTATTGTAATGTTAGGCCTTTTCCGTAACGTTTAATAATGTAACGATAATATGCATATTTATATTCACAAATCTCGGTTTATATTGACGCCATGTTCAGAACTGCCTCCAAAATATCCGGAGGAATTATAGAAAGCTACGCCAGATAACAGAAATACTCATTATAAACTTTGACTAAAGATACATGTTCTACATATAATTAAAGATACACTGGTTCTTAATGCAACCGCTGTGTCAGATTTCTTTTAAACGTTACGGAAAAGAGAGTTGGAGTCAACAGAAATACGAAATTACATAAATATTCCCTTACCTTTGATGATCTTTCATCAGAATGCAGTGCAAGGAGTCCTAGTTCCACAATAAATCGTTGTTTTGTTCCATAATGTCCATTACTAGTGTCCAATTAGCTGCTTTTGCTAGCAGGTTTAGTTCACATGTCCAAAAGCTGGCGCTGGTCCAGGCGAACTCGGATGAAAACTTCAAAAAGTTATATTCCAGGTCGAATAAACTGGTCAAACTAAGTAGAGAATCAATCTTCAGGATGTTATTATCATATATATCCAATAACGTTCCAACCGGAGCATTCGTTTTTGTCTGCAGAGTCATGGAAAGCAGGCGATATCAACAGTAATTTGCACAACCAGGAACTGGCATTCTGACAGTCCACTGACTCATTCCCCTCCCATCCGGTCCCACATCACACTAGAGGCTTCATTCCACCTTCTACTGACTGTTGACATCTAGTGGAAGGCGTATGAAGTGCGAACAGATCCATATCTTGTTTGGATGTGGATCGGCGATGACTTAAAATTCGACCAGCCCTAGAATTTCCACTTCCTGTTTGGAATGTAGAACATGTATCTTTTGTCAAAGTTTATGATGAGTATTTCTGTATCTGGCGTAGCTTTCTATAATTCCTCCGGATATTTTGGAGGCATTTCTGAACATGGCGCCAATGTAAACCTGAGATTTGTGGATATAAATATGCATAATATCGAACAAAACCTAAATGTATTGTGTAACATGATGTCATATGAGTGTCATCAGATGAAGATTATCAAAGGTTAGTGATTCATTTTTATCTCTACTTCTGCTTTGGCTGGGAAAAATGGCTGTGTTTTTTTGGATTTGGTGGTGATCTCACTTAAATGTTGTGTTTTTACTGTAAAACATTTAAAAATCGGATATGATGGGTAGATTAACGAGATGTTTATCTTTCATTTGCTATATTGGACTTGTCAATGTGTGAAAGTTAAATATTTCCCCAAAATATTTTTGAATATCCCACGCTGCCTTTTCAGCATAATGTTGGGGGGGTGGGGGGGTGGCGTTAGTGGAACCCCTAGCCATAAGAAGTGAATTAAGTTTTATGTTAAAAACATCCTAAAGATTGATTCTGTACTTATTTTGGCATGTTTCTACGAGGTGTAACGGAACTTTTTTAACTTTTTGTCCGACGTTCGGCGCAACCTGAACGTGCTTTTGGATTTGTTTACCAAACACCCTAACAAAAGAAGATATTTGGACATAACTGATGGACATTATTGAACAAAGAAAACATTTATGGTGGAACTGGGATTCCTGGGAGTGCATTCTCATAATGTCTGATGAAGACTTTCTTGATGTCTATAGTATTCTCTCTGGTATGCAATCTGGTTCCCACTCGGGTTATGGATGTGTCACTGTAACCTTAAAGGTCCTAAATGATGTCATCATTGCCCTCGATTCTAAGCAATGTTGTGCTGCTTTTTTTTATTGACTTGACGTGATCATGTGGTAACTATGTTAACTATGTTGTAACTATGTTGTAACTATGTTAAGTATTTGGTAACTATGTTAACTATGTGGTAACTATGTGGTAACAATGTTAACTATGTGGTAACTATGTTAACTATGTGTTAACTATGTTAACTATGTGGTAACTATGTTAACTATGTGGTAACTATGTGGTAACTATGTAGTAACTATGTTAACTATGTGGTAACTATGTTAACTGTTTAGGTAACTATGTAGTAACTATGTAGTAACCATGTTAACTATGTGGTAACTATGTGGTAACTATGTTAACAGTGTGGTAACTATGTGGTAACTATGTTAACTATGTGGTAACTATGTTAACTATGTGGTAACTATGTTAACTATGTGGTAACTATGTTAACTATGTGGTAACTATGTTAACTTTTTCGGTAACTATGTAGTAACTATGTAGTAACCATGTTAACTATGTGGTAACTATGTTAACTATGTGGTAACTATGTTAACTGTTTAGGTAACTATGTGGTAACTATGTAGTAACTATGTTAACTATGTGGTAACTATGTTAACTGTTTAGGTAACTATGTAGTAACTATGTAGTAACCATGTTAACTATGTGGTAACTATGTGGTAACTATGTTAACAGTGTGGTAACTATGTGGTAACTATGTTAACTGTGAGGTAAATATGTGGTAACTATGTAGTAACCATGTTAACTATGTGGTAACTATGTGGTAACTATGTTAACAGTGTGGTAACTATGTGGTAACTATGATAACTGTGAGGTAACTATGTGGTAACTATGTTAACTATGTGGTAACTATGTTAACTATGTAGTAACTATGGTAACTATGCGGTGACGTTTTATGCCATTTAGCAGACGCTTTACCCACAATGACAGTTAATGGACTTACATTTTACACGTGGGTGGTCCCCGGGAATTGAACCCACAACCCTGACGTTGAAAGCGCCATGATCTACCAACCGAGTGATGTTACTTGTGATAATTACGAGTACTGTTGAAAATGCTAAATCTTATAGTATATTTCCATCCCACAAATTGATATAATGTATACTGTTCCTCCTCTTTAGGGAAGAACACGATAATCTAGAAGACAAGAAACGTGAAAACTTATTAGCCACCCTGGCTCCACCACATCATCTGCCTAAGATGGGGGGGAGGGCAGCGTTCAGCATGCTATGAAGGGGAGTCGTGAGAGAACTTAGAGCCACCTAAACTAGATATCTTATGCTGAGTCTGAAATGGAACCCTATTCCCTAATAGTGCACTACTTTAGACCCCAAATGGCACCCTATTCCCTACATAGTGCACTACTTTAGACACCTAATGGCACCCTATTCCCTACATAGTGCACTACTTTAGACCCCAAATGGCACCCTATTCCCTACATAATGCACTACTTTAGACCCCAAATGGCACCCTATTCCCTACATAGTGCACTACTTTAGACCCCTAATGGCACCCTATTCCCTACATAGTGCACTACTTTAGACCCCAAATGGCACCCTATTCCCTACATAATGCACTACTTTAGACCCCAAATGGCACCCTATTCCCTACATAGTGCACTACTTTAGACCCCAAATGGCACCCTATTCCCTACATAGTGCACTACTTTAGACCCCAAATGGCACCCTATTCCCTACATAGTGCACTACTTTAGACACCTAATGGCACCCTATTCCCTACATAGTGCACTACTTTAGACCCCAAATGGCACCCTATTCCCTACATAGTGCACTACTTTAGACCCCAAATGGCACCCTATTCCCTACATAATGCACTACTTTAGACCCCAAATGGCACCCTATTCCCTACATAGTGCACTACTTTAGACCCCAAATGGCACCCTATTCCCTACATAGTGCACTACTTTAGACCCCAAATGGAACCCTATTCCCTACATAGTGCACTACTTTAGACCCGAAATGGCACCCTACCTTTGATCTATGAGCCCTGGTAATAAGTAGAAATTAGGGTTCTATTTGAGACGCGACGTTAGATATCTAGTTCAGGAGAGATCGTCCGTTCACCTACTCTGTATCGCAAAAACACACGGTGGTTGGAACCAAAAATATCAGATTTGGACTCATCAGACCAAAGGACATATTTCCACCGGTCTAATGTTCATTGCTCGTGTTTCTTGGCCCAAGCAAGTTTCTTCTTATTGGTGTCCTTTAGTAGTGGTTTCTTTGAAACAATTCAACAATGGAATGCCTGATTAATCTGAGGCAGGTAACTCTAATGAACTTATCCTCTGCAGTAGAGGTAACTCTGGGTCTTCCTGTCCTGTGACGGTCCTCATGAGAGCCAGTTTCATCATAGCGCTTGATGGTTTTAGCAACTGCACTTGAAGAAACTTTCAATGTTCTTGACATTTTCTGCATTCACTGAACTTCATGTCTTAAAATAATGATGGAATATGTTTGCTTATTTGAGCTGTTCTTGCCATAATATGGACTTGGTCTTTCACCAAATAGGGCTATCTTCTGTATACCTTGTCACAACACAACTGATTGGCTCAAACTCATTAAGAATGAAAGTAATTCCACACATGAACTTTTAACAAGGAACACCTGTTAATTTAAATGCATTCCAGGTGACTACCACATGAAGCTGGTTGAGAGAATGCCAAGAATGTGCAAAACTGTCATCAAGGTAAAGGGTGGCAACTCTGAAGAATCTCAAATCTCAAATATATTTTGATTTGTTTAACACTTTCTTGGTTACTAACATGATTCCATATGTTGTTCTTTCATAGTGTTGACGTCTTCACTATTATTCTACAATGTAGAAAATTGTAAAAAATAAAGAAAAACCCTTGTGTGTGTGTGTGTGTGTGTGTGTGTGTTTCTACATATCATCCTCCTTCCTAGGACTGATAGAGACTGTGTAGAAGAAGTGGAGTTGTCAGGGTGTTACTGTACATCTCAAATTGAGGATATGTCACGCATTGGAAACGCCATCTGGAAATTGGCTCCTCTCTCACGCCCCAGGTGATACAATGATCCGCTCAGAAATGCAGATTAGTAGAGGAGAGAAAATATAACCAGAGAGAAAGAGAACCAGAGAGAGAGAGAACCAGAGAGAGAGAGAACCAGAGAGAGAGAGAGAGAGAACCAGAGAGAGAGACAACCAGAGAGAGAGAGAAAGAGAGAACCAGAGAGAGAGAGAGAACTAGAGAGAGAGAGAACTAGAGAGAGAGAGAGAACCAGAGAGAGAGAGAGAGAACCAGAGAGAGCGAGAACCAGAGAGAGAGAGAGAACCAGAGATAGAGAGAGAACCAGAGATAGAGAGAGAACCAGAGAGAGAGAGAGAGAGGGAGAGAGAGAGAGAGAGAACCAGAGAGAGAGAGAGAACCAGAGAGAGAGAGAGAGAGAACCAGAGAGAGAGAGAGAGAACCAGAGAGAGAGAGAACCAGAGAGAGAGAGAGAGAGAACCAGAGAGAGAGAGAGAGAGAACCAGAGAGAGAGAGAGAACCAGAGAGAGAGAGAGAACCAGAGAGAGAGAGAACCAGAGATAGAGAGAGAACCAGAGATAGAGAGAGAACCAGAGAGAGAGAGAGGGAGAGAGAGAGAGAGAGAACCAGAGAGAGAGAGAGAGAGAGAGAGAGAACCAGAGAGAGAGAGAGAGAGAGAGAGAGAACCAGAGAGAGAGAGAGAGAGAGAGAACCAGAGAGAGAGAGAGAGAGAGAGAGAGAGAGAGAGAGAGACAGAGAGAGAGAGAGAGAGAGAGAGAGAGAGAGACAGAGAGAGAGAAGAGCCTTTATTTCATCAAAAGGAACATCATATTCAACATACCTATTAGGATCTGGCTGAAAATACTTGAATCAGTTATAGAACCCATTGCCCTTTATGGTTGTGAGGTCTGGGGTCCGCTCACCAACCAAGAATTCACAAAATGGGACAAACACCAAATTGAGACTCTGCATGTAGAATGCTGTGAAAATATCCTCCATGTACAATGTAAAACACCAAATACTGCATGCAGAGCAGAATTAGGCCGATACCTGCTAATGATAAAATCCAGAAAAGAGGCGTTAAAATCTACAACCACTTAAAAGGAAGTGATTCCCAAACCTTCCATAACAAAGTCATCACCTACAGAGGGATGAACCTGGAGAAGAGTCCCCTAAGCAAGCTGGTCCTGGGGCTCTGTTCACAAACACAAACAGACCCTACAGAGCCCCAGGACAGCAGCACAATTAGACCCAACCAAATCATGAGAAAACAAAAAGATAATTACTTGACACATTGGAAAGAATTAACAAAAAAACAGAGCAAACTAGAATGCTATTTGGCCCTAAACAGAGAGTACACATTGGCAGAATACCTGACCACTGTGACTGACCCAAAATTAAGGAAAGCTTTGACTATGTACAGACTCAGTGAGCATAGCCTTGCTATTGAGAAAGGCCGCCGTAGACAGACATGGCTCTCAAGAGAAGACAGGCTATGTGCACACTGCCCACAAAATGAGGTGGAAACTGAGCTGCACTTCCTAACCTCCTGCCCAATGTATGACCATATTAGAGACATATTTCCCTCAGATTACACAGATCCACAAAGAATTAGAAAACAAACCCAATTTGGATAAACTCCCATATCTACAGGGTGAAATACCACAGTGTGCCATCACAGCAGCAAGATTTGTGACCTGTTGCCACAAGAAAAGGTCAACCAGTGAAGAAGAAACACCATTGTAAATACAACACATATTTATGTTTATTTATTTTCCCTTTTGTACTATTTGCACATCTTTAAAACAAAATATTAACTTTTGTAATATTTACTTTTTCGTTTTTTATTGTTTATTTAACTTTTCTATATTATCTACTTCACTTGCTTTGACAATGTAAACATATGTTTAGTCTTGGTGCTTCCAAACTTCTTCCATTTAAGAATGTTGATGCCACAATGCTACAGAAATGTTTTGGTGCCCTTCCCCAGATTTGTGCCTCGACACAATCCTGTCTCGGAGCACCACGGACAATTCTTTCGACCTCATGGCTTGGTTGTTGCTCTGACATGCACTGTCAACTGTGGGACCTTATATATACATGCGTGTGCTTTTCCAAATCATGTCAATCAATTGAATTTACCACAGGTGGACAGGATGCACCCAATATCAATTCCGTTAATAAGGTATTTCTGTTTTTAATTATTAGTTTTTAAATCTAAAAGCACTTTGTCATCATGGGGTATTATGATGTCATTATGGGGTATTGTGATGTCATCATGGGGTATTGTGATGTCATTATGGGGTATTGTGATGTCATCATGGGGTATTGTGATGTCATTATGGGGTATTGTGATGTCATTATGGGGTATTGTGATGTCATTATGGGGTATTGTGATGTCATTATGGGGTATTGTGTGTAGATTGACAGGGGTAAATAATATTTCATCCATTTTAGAATAAGGCTGTATCTGTCACGGCTTTCTTCCTGGGAAGGAGATGCGGACCAAAACGCAGCGTGGTTATAGTTCATGTTTTTTTTTATAAGAAAACTCAAACATGAACAAACTACACAAAAATAACTGTGACAACCGTAACAGTCCTACCTGGTGCATAAAACACAAAGACAGGAAACAATCACCCACAAAATACCCAACGAATATGGCGGCCTAAATATGGTTCCCAATCAGAGACAACAATAAACACCTGCCTCTGATTGAGAACCAATCCAGGCAACCATAGACTTACCTAGACACCTAAACTGAACACAACCCCATAAATCTACAAAAAAAAACTAGACAAGACAAAACACATAAATCACCCATATCACACCCTGGCCTAACCAAAATAATAAAGAAAACAAAGATAACTAAGGCCAGGGCGTGACAGTATCGTAACAAAATGTGGAAAAAGTAATTGGGTCTGAATTTTTTCCAAATACATTGTACTGCATAAACTATGGCCCTGAAACAAATTACTCTGAGGGCCTAGATGTGGTGCTATTATTTTGAATTGTATTGTGTAGGTGAAAGGCATCAATAAAGTTGTAATGTTTTGTATTGCATTGTGTAGGTGAAAGGCATCAATAAAGTTGTAATGTTTTGTATTGCATTGTGTAGGTGAAAGGTATCAATAAAGTTGTAATGTTTTGTATTGCATTGTGTAGGTGAAAAGCATCAATAAAGTTGTAATGTTGTGTATTGCATTGTGTAGGTGAAAAGCATCAATAAAGTTGTAATGTTTTGTATTGCAGTGTGTAAGTGAAAAGCATAAATAAAGTTGTAATGTTTTGTATTGCATTGTGTAGGTGAAAAGCATCAATAAAGTTGTAATGTTTCGTATTGTATTGTGTAGGGGAAGAGCCTCAATAAAGTTGTATTGGTTTGTATTGTGTAGTTTAGGGAAGCTGGTGTGTCATCCTATGGATAAAGGACTAGACATCGCTCAGAACCCTCTGCTCAAGTCCACCCAGGAGGTGAAACAAGGAGGCCTCAACGCACTCTATAACTACCTCAGACCTGCCTGAGAGAAGCAAGTGTGTGTGTGTGTGTGTGTGTGTGTGTGTGTGTGTGTGTGGGTGGGTGGGTGGGTGGGTGGGTGGGTGGACGGGCGAGAGAGAGAGCGTATGTATGTGTGTGTGTCAAGTCAAATCAAATCCAATTGCATACACATATTTTGCAGATGTTACCCAGGTGCAGTGAAATGCTTGTGTTTCTAGCTCCAACAGTGAAACGCTTGTGTTTCTAGCTCCAACAGTGAAATGCTTGTGTCTCTAGCTCCAACAGTGAAATGCTTGTGTCTCTAGCTCCAACAGTGAAATGCTTGTGTTCCTAGCTCCAACAGTGAAATGCTTGTGTTTCTAGCTCCAACAGTGAAATGCTTGTGTTTCTAGCTCCAACAGTGAAATGCTTGTGTCTCTAGCTCCAACAGTGAAATGCTTGTGTCTCTAGCTCCAACAGTGAAATGCTTGTGTCTCTAGCTCCAACAGTGAAATGCTTGTGTCTCTAGCTCCAACAGTGAAATGCTTGTGTTCCTAGCTCCAACAGTGAAATGCTTGTGTTTCTAGCTCCAACAGTGAAATGCTTGTGTTCCTAGCTCCAACAGTGAAATGCTTGTGTCTCTACCTCCAACAGTGAAATGCTTGTGTCTCTACCTCCAACAGTGAAATGCTTGTGTCTCTAGCTCCAACAGTGAAATGCTTGTGTTCCTAGCTCCAACAGTGAAATGCTTGTGTTTCTAGCTCCAACAGTGAAATGCTTGTGTCTCTAGCTCCAACAGTGAAATGCTTGTGTCTCTAGCTCCAACAGTGAAACGCTTGTGTTTCTAGCTCCAACAGTGAAATGCTTGTGTTTCTAGCTCCAACAGTGAAATGCTTGTGGTCCGAGCTCCAACAGTGAAACGCTTGTGTTTCTAGCTCCAACAGTGAAATGCTTGTGTTTCTAGCTCCAACAGTGAAACACTTGTGTTTCTAGCTCCAACAGTGAAATGCTTGTGTTTCTAGCTCCAACAGTACAGTAAAACCCAACAGTAAAAAACAATCTAGACAGTATAGACAGTGTTGACAGTGTTGACAGTATAGACAGTATGGACAGTGTTGACAGTATAGACAGTGTTGACAGTATAGACAGTGTTGACAGTATAGACAGTATAGACAGTGTTGACAGTATAGAGAGTGTTGACAGTATAGACAGTATAGACAGTGTTGACAGTATAGACAGTATAGACAGTATGGACAGTGTTGACAGTATAGACAGTATAGAGAGTGTTGACAGTATAGACAGTGTTGACAGTATAGACAGTATAGACAGTGTTGACAGTATAGACAGTATAGACAGTGTTGACAGTATGGACAGTGTTGACAGTATAGACAGTATAGAGAGTGTTGACATTATAGACAGTGTTGACAGTGTTGACAGTGTTGACAGTATAGACAGTGTTGACAGTGTTGACAGTGTCGACCGTATAGACAGTGTTGACAGTATGGACAGTGTTGACAGTGTTGACAGTATGGACAGTGTTGACAGTATGGGCAGTATAGACAGTGTTGACAGTATAGAGAGTGTTGACAGTATAGACAGTATAGACAGTGTTTACAGTATAGACAGTATAGACAGTGTTGACAGTATGGACAGTGTTGACAGTATAGACAGTATAGAGAGTGTTGACAGTATAGACAGTGTTGACAGTGTTGACAGTATAGACAGTGTTGACAGTGTTGACAGTGTCGACCGTATAGACAGTGTTGACAGTATGGACAGTGTTGACAGTGTTGACAGTATGGACAGTGTTGACAGTATAGACAGTATAGACAGTGTTGACAGTATGGACAGTATAGACAGTGTTGACAGTATGGACAGTGTTGACAGTATGGACAGTGTTGACAGTATAGACAGTGTTGACAGTATAGACAGTATAGAGAGTGTTGACAGTATAGACAGTATAGAGAGTGTTGACAGTATGGACAGTATAGACAGTGTTGACAGTATAGACAGTATAGAGAGTGTTGACAGTATGGACAGTATTGACAGTGTGGACAGTGTTGACAGTGTCGACCGTATAGACAGTGTTGACAGTATGGACAGTGTTGACAGTTTAGACAGTGTTGACAGTGTTGACAGTATAGACAGTGTTGACAGTATAGACTGTGTTGACAGTATGGACAGTATAGAGAGTGTTGACAGTATGGACAGTATTGACAGTGTGGACAGTGTTGACAGTGTCGACCGTATGGACAGTGTTGACAGTTTAGACAGTGTAGACAGTGTTGACAGTATAGACAGTGTTGACAGTATAGACAGTATAGAGAGTGTTGACAGTATGGACAGTGTTGACAGTATGGACAGTGTTGACAGTTTGGACAGTGTTGACAGTGTTGACAGTCTAGACAGTGTTGACAGTTGTGACAGTATAGACAGTATGGACAGTATAGACAGTATGGACAGTGTTGACAGTATGGACAGTGTTGACAGTGTGGACAGTATGGACAGTGTTGACAGTATGGACAGTATGGACAGTGTTGACAGTGTAGACAGTATGGACAGTGTTGATAGTGTGGACAGTATAGACAGTATGGACAGTGTTGACAGTATGGACAGTGTTGACAGTATGGACAGTATGGACAGTGTTGATAGTGTGGACAGTATAGACAGTGTTGACAGTATTGAGTGTTGACAGTGTTGACAGTATAGACAGTATGGACAGTATAGACAGTATAGACAGTGTCGACATTATTAACAGTGTTGACAGTGTTGACAGTATAGACAGTGTTGACAGTATAGACAGTGTTGACAGTATAGACAGTGTTGACAGTATAGACAGTGTTGACAGTGTTGACAGTATAGACAGTGTGGAGAGTATGGACAGTGTTGACAGTATAGACAGTGTTGACAGTGTTGACAGTATGGACAGTGTTGACAGTGTTGACAATATAGACAGTATGGAGAGTGTTGACAGTATGGACATTGTTGACAGTGTTGAAAGTAAGGACAGTGTTGACAGTATAGACAGTGTTGACAGTATAGACAGTATGGACAGTGTTGACAGTATGGACAGTGTTGACAGTATGTACAGTGTTGACAGTATAGACAGTGTTGACAGTATAGACAGTGTTGACAGTATGGACAGTGTTGACAATATAGACAGTATGGACAGTGTAGACAGTGTTGACAGTATGGACAGTGTAGACAGTGTTGACAGTATAGACAGTGTTGACAGTATAGACAGTATAGAGAGTGTTGACAGTATGGACAGTGTTGACAGTATGGACAGTGTTGACAGTTTGGACAGTGTTGACAGTGTTGACAGTCTAGACAGTGTTGACAGTTGTGACAGTATAGACAGTATGGACAGTATAGACAGTATGGACAGTGTTGACAGTTTAGACAGTGTAGACAGTGTTGACAGTATAGACAGTGTTGACAGTATAGACAGTATAGAGAGTGTTGACAGTATGGACAGTGTTGACAGTATGGACAGTGTTGACAGTTTGGACAGTGTTGACAGTGTTGACAGTCTAGACAGTGTTGACAGTTGTGACAGTATAGACAGTATGGACAGTATAGACAGTATGGACAGTGTTGACAGTATGGACAGTGTTGACAGTGTGGACAGTATGGACAGTGTTGACAGTATGGACAGTATGGACAGTGTTGACAGTGTAGACAGTATGGACAGTGTTGATAGTGTGGACAGTATAGACAGTATGGACAGTGTTGACAGTATGGACAGTGTTGACAGTATGGACAGTATGGACAGTGTTGATAGTGTGGACAGTATAGACAGTGTTGACAGTATTGAGTGTTGACAGTGTTGACAGTATAGACAGTATGGACAGTATAGACAGTATAGACAGTGTCGACATTATTAACAGTGTTGACAGTGTTGACAGTATAGACAGTGTTGACAGTATAGACAGTGTTGACAGTATAGACAGTGTTGACAGTATAGACAGTGTTGACAGTGTTGACAGTATAGACAGTGTAGACAGTGTGGAGAGTATGGACAGTGTTGACAGTATAGACAGTGTTGACAGTGTTGACAGTATGGACAGTGTTGACAGTGTTGACAATATAGACAGTATGGAGAGTGTTGACAGTATGGACATTGTTGACAGTGTTGAAAGTAAGGACAGTGTTGACAGTATAGACAGTGTTGACAGTATAGACAGTATGGACAGTGTTGACAGTATGGACAGTGTTGACAGTATGTACAGTGTTGACAGTATAGACAGTGTTGACAGTATAGACAGTGTTGACAGTATGGACAGTGTTGACAATATAGACAGTATGGACAGTGTAGACAGTGTTGACAGTATGGACAGTGTTGACAGTGTTGACAATATAGACAGTATGGACAGTGTAGACAGTGTTGACAGAATGGACAGTGTTGACAGTATAGACAATATAGACAGTATGGACAGTGTTGACAGTGTTGACAGAATGGACATTGTTGACAGTGTTGACAGTATAGACCGAATGGGCAGTGTTGACAGTGTTGACAGTATAGACAGAATGGACATTGTTGACAGTATCGACAGTGTGGACATTGTTGACAGCATGGACAGTGTATATATGAAGTGGACAGCAGTAGTTATATAGGATGAACCAGGACTAGAATACAGTATATACATATGAAGTGGACAGCAGTAGTTATATAGGATGAACCATGACTAGAATACAGTATATAGATATGAAGTGGACAGCAGTAGTTATATAGGATGAACCATGACTAGAATACAGTATATACATATGAAGTGGACAGCAGTAGTTATATAGGATGAACCATGACTAGAATACAGTATATACATATGAGGTGGGTAAAACAGTGTGTGAACATTATTAAAGTGGCCAGTGTTCAATGATTGTGTACACAGGGCAGCAGTCTCTAGGGTGCAGGGTAGAGTACCGTGTGGTAGCCGGCGAGTAACAGTGATTAAGGTTCAAGGCAGGGTACTGGGTGGAGGCCTGGCTAGTAACAGTGATTAAGGTTCAAGGCAGGGTACTGGACGGAGGCCGGCTAGTGGTGACTGTTTAACAGTCTGATGGTCTGGAAATAGAAGCTGTTTCCTTCAGTCTCTCTGTACCAGCTTTGATGCACCTGAACTGACTCAACCTTCTAGATGGCAGTGGGGTGAACAGCTTGTTGCTGTAGATGTCCTGGAGGGAAGGCATGATATGGGTTTCTCTCTCTCGCACACACACATACACACAAGAACACACACACACACACACACACACACACACACACACACACACACACACACACACACACACACACACACACACACACACACACACACACACACACACACACACACACACACACACAGGAACACACACACAGGAACACACACACACACACACACACACACACACACACACACACACACACACACACACACACACACACACAGGAACACACACACACACACAGGAACACACACACACACAGGAACACACACACAGGAAACACACACACACACACAAGAAACACACACACACACACACACACACACACACACACACACACACACACACACACACACACACACACACACACACACACACACACACACACACACACACACACACACACACACACACACACACACACACACACACACACACACATCTATGATAAATGAACCTCTACAGACCAAGACCTTTCCCAGTGAAACGAGGAATGAAAACAGACAAGTTCAGGGATTATAAATAAGATCCTAGATGCCCAGAAGAAATGTCAAAAGACTTGGTGTCAAACCAAGCGAGGTATAAAAGATATTGCTTCATAACTGTGTAGAATGAGTAAGTCTTCGTTGGGGGATGGGGGGTGGGGGGGGGGGCGAGTCTTTCCCGGGTAGATCTCTACATCTGAGTTTACTGATAATCAGTTCGTCTGTAGTCTTGTGATGCGTGTGTATGTGTGTGTTTATTATGCAAAACACAACAACCACATAACACACGGAGTATGCCACAGGGGTTCAAGGGTTATTACCCAGGGGTCCATGGGTTATTACCCAGGGGCCCAAGGGTTATTACCCAGGGGTCCATGGGTTATTACCCAGGGGTCCATGGGTTATTACCCAGGGGTCCATGGGTTATTACCCAGGGGCCCAAGGGTTATTACCCAGGTGTCCAAGGGTTATTACCCAGGGGCCCAAGGGTTACTACCCAGGGGTCCAAGGGTTATTACCCAGGGGTCCAAGGGTTATTACCCGTTCTCGTTGTATCATATCAACAACATGAAAAGGTCATATCAAATAAAATGACTACTCAGCAAAAATAAAAAATACATATCTTTTTTTTGCCAATGGCTCCGAGTTTAAGGTCAACATGCACCATTGGTCACTTCAATGTAGCTGATGTCAACAGGTCAACATGACAGATCGACCCTGGAACCTTTTTATTGAAGAATTCAGCTAAAAATACAGAGATCCAGCAAAGACCAAAGACAATGGAAATGCCATGGAAACGCCATGGAAACGCCATGGAAACGGATGGGGGGAACGATGCTGTTGGGGGAACGATGCTGCTGGGGGACAGATGCTGTTGGGGGAACGATGCTACTGGGGGACAGATGCTGTTGGGGGACAGATGCTGTTGGGGGAACGATGCTACTGGGGGACAGATGCTGCTGGGGGACAGATGCTGTTGGGGGAGAGATGCTGTTGGGGGAGAGATGCTGTTGGGGGAGAGATGCTGTTGGGGGAGAGATGTTGTTGGGGAAAGATGCTGTTGGGGGAAAGATGCTGTTGGGGGAGAGATGTTGTTGGGGAAAGATGCTGTTGGGGGAAAGATGCTGTTGGGGGAACGATGCTACTGGGGGACAGATGCTGTTGGGGGACAGATGCTGTTGGGGGGAGATGCTGTTGGGGGAAAGATGCTGTTGGGGGAGAGATGCTGTTGGGGGAACGATGCTGCTGGGGGAAAGATGCTGTTGGGGGAGAGATGCTGTTGGGGGAACGATGCTACTGGGGGACAGATGCTGTTGGGGGGAGATGCTGTTGGGGGAAAGATGCTGTTGGGGGAGAGATGCTGTTGGGGGAACGATGCTGCTGGGGGAGAGATGCTGTTGGGGGAACGATGCTACTGGGGGACAGATGCTGTTGGGGGAACGATGCTACTGGGGGACAGATGCTGTTGGGGGAGAGATGCTGTTGGGGGAACGATGCTGTTGGGGGAGAGATGCTGTTGGGGGAAAGATGCTGCTGGGGGACAGATGCTGTTGGGGGACAGATGCTGTTGGGGGAGAGATGCTGTTGGGGGACAGATGCTGTTGGGGGAGAGATGCTGTTGGGGGAACGATGCTGGTGGGGGAGAGATGCTGTTGGGGGAAAGATGCTGCTGGGGGACAGATGCTGTTGGGGGACAGATGCTGTTGGGGGAGAGATGCTGTTGGGGGAAAGATGCTGCTGGGGGACAGATGCTGTTGGGGGAACGATGCTACTGGGGGACAGATGCTGTTGGGGGAACGATGCTGCTGGGGGACAGATGCTGTTGGGGGAACGATGCTACTGGGGGACAGGTGCTGTTGGGGTAGAGATGCTGTTGGGGGAACGATGCTGTTGGGGGAAGATGCTGTTGGGGGAACGATGCTGTTGGGGGAAAGATGCTGTTGGGGAAAGATGCTGTTGGGGAAAAGATGCTGTTGGGGAAAAGATGCTGTTGGGGAAAGATGCTGTTGGGGGAGAGATGCTGTTGGGGGAGAGATGCTGTTGGGGGAGAGATACTGTTGGGGGAAGATGCTGTTGGGGGAAAGATGCTGTTGGGGAAAGATGCTGCTGAGGGAAAGATGCTGCTGAGGGAAAGCTGCTGCTGGGGGAAAGATGCTGTTGGGGAAAAGATGCTGTTGGGGGAAAGATGCTGTTGGGGAAAGATGCTGTTGGGGAAAAGATGCTGTTGGGGAAAGATGCTGTTGGGGGAGAGATGCTGCTGAGGGAAAGATGCTGTTGGGGGAAATATGCTGTTGGGGGAAAGATGCTGTTGGGGGAAAGATGCTGTTGGGGGAAAGATGCTGTTGGGGAAAAGATGCTGTTGGGGGAGAGATGCTGCTGAGGGAAAGATGCTGTTGGGGGAAAGATGCTGTTGGGGGAAAGATGCTGTTGGGGGAAAGATGCTGTTGGGGGAAAGATGCTGTTGGGGGAAAGATGCTGTTGGGGGAAAGATGCTGTTGGGGAAAAGATGCTGTTGGGGGAAAGATGCTGTTGGGGGAAAGATGCTGTTGGGGGAAAGATGCTGTTGGGGGAAAGATGCTGTTGGGGAAAAGATGCTGTTGGGGGAAAGATGCTGTTGGGGGAAAGATGCTGTTGGGGGAAAGATGCTGTTGGGGGAGAGATGCTGTTGGGGGAAAGATGCTGTTGGGGGAAAGATGCTGTTGGGGGAGAGATGCTGTTGGGGGAGAGATGCTGTTGGGGGAAAGATGCTGTTGGGGGAAAGATGCTGTTGGGGAAAGATGCTGCTGAGGGAACGATGCTGTGGTTGAAAGTTCCCGAATCTCCTCACCCCCCCCAGCAAAATTAGCTTACATTTAGGCTATTGTCTATATGTGTATTTAACATGATGTTGTTGGATGTCAACACCAACACACGTTCACGTCATCGTCACCAATCAACTGCATTACAGTTAAAAAACGACATTGACTACCACCACCACTGATTTCTGAATGCTAGCTATGCTAACCAGCTTATGCGAACGGGAGTTAGCATTTAGCGGTCACTTCTTCTAAACCTGAAAAAAAGGGAGACAACTTCTAAACGTTGTGCAGCGAATCCAAATCAGACTGTAATAGCCACAATTTGGGCCTGTTACAAGACATCAATCGTGACGGATTTTGTTTAATGTGCGTCAATCCGACTTCGTACTTCTACCTCCCCCACGGTCCACGTTCCACTGACCTCTTTACCGTTATCTATTATCTATGACCTATTAACAAGTAAAAGGACCACCTCCACCAGGGATATGATTAGTATGTTACAGAGAGGTGACCTGACGCATGTGTTTATTTGTGGCTAGCAGCGGCGTAGCGGCTAACTTATGCAATAACATGGTCACGGGTTTTGTGTTGTTTCCAAAGCATGTGTTACTGACAAATAGTGATCATCTCTGTGGCTTGCTAGCAGTTACTACTTATGTCAAATTATCATAACATACAACTAAAATGGTGTCGACAGAGATGGTTAGGAAACTATGCAGTATTTAAAGAAAGAAATTGCAATGTATTATTTCTGACATTGTTGCCACAGGAAATGTTGTTTATTAGGTAGTTGAGAGTGAGAGAGATAGAGAGAGAGACACAGAGAGAGAGACAGAGAGAGACACAGAGAGAGACACAGAGAGAGACAGAGAGAGAGACAGAGAGAGACAGAGAGAGCGAGAGACAGATAGAGAGAGAGAGACGGAGGAGAGAGAGACAGAGAGAGACAGACAGAGAGAGACACAGAGAGAGACAGAGAGAGACACAGAGAGAGACAGAGAGAGCGAGAGACACAGAGAGAGACAGAGAGAGAGAGACACAGAGAGAGAGAGACACAGAGAGAGACAGAGAGAGACAGAGAGAGAGACACAGAGAGAGAGACAGAGAGAGACAGAGAGAGACAGAGAGAGCGAGAGACAGATAGAGAGAGAGAGACGGAGAGAGAGAGAGACAGAGAGAGACAGACAGAGAGAGACACAGAGAGAGACAGAGAGAGACACAGAGAGAGACAGAGAGAGCGAGAGACAGAGAGAGACAGAGACAGAGACAGAGAGAGACAGAGACAGAGAGAGAGACAGAGAGAGAGAGAGACAGAGAGAGAGAGAGAGAAAGAGAGACAGAGAGAGAGAGAGAGACGTTACTCGTTACGTCATTTGTGTGTATTAGGTAGTTGTTGGGGAATTGTTAGATAATTCCGCACATTTCGCTACACATCGCATTAACATCTGCTAACCATATATGTGACCAATGAAATGTTATTTGATTTGATGTAATTTCCCTGACAACAATTTTTTCATGAATTTCTGTATTTCCTGAGGGGAAAGGATTTTTTTTAGCAGGCCTTGTGTTTCCCGAGACTATCCAAGACAATTTTAAATGTTTAATAGCGTCTAATCCTCTGATCTCCTGTATCAAATTCAACTCAGTGTTTCTCCCAATCAGTAAAAGGATGTGGCATCCACTTAGTGGGGTTTTCTCTTTTCAACCTCCCAAAAGTTTAGAGAGACAGAAAACACACACCACACGACTGAACGACTGTATCCACATGGCTCCTGTTGATGAAAGTCAAAAGTTTGCCTGATGTGTGTGTGTGTGTGTACTTGTAAGTGTTTACTCTGTGCGTGTCTGTGTGTGTCAGATCCCCACTGTTTTCCACATCTCTATTGTAAGAAGGTCACACATTTATGGGTGTGTTGCATCCTGTTTTCTTTGTCTATCTTTACATACAGACGACCACATTTCACTTGATATTGACGGTTATATATTTAGTATTATTTTCCCTGGAGACCTTTTGGCTTGAGAGAGAGAGAGAGAGAGAGAGAGAAGGAAACAGGATGAGGAGAGAGAGAAGAAGAAAGAGAGAGAGAGCAAGAGAGAGGTGAGAGAGAGCAAGAGAGAGAAAGAGAGGGAGAGAACGAGGGAAGGAAACAGGATGAGGAGAGAGAGAGCAAGAGGGAGAAGAGAGAGAGCAAGAGAGAGGAGAGAGAGAGCAAGAGAGAGGAGAGAGAGAGCAAGAGAGAAGGATAGAGAGAGAGCAAGAGAGAGAAGGAGAGAGAGAGCAAGAGAGAGAAGGATAGAGAGAGAGCAAGAGAGAGAAGGAGAGAGAGAGCAAGAGAGAGAAGGAGAGAGAGAGCAAGAGAGAGAAGGTGAGAGAGAGCAAGAGAGAGAAGGAGAGAGAGAGCAAGAGAGAGAAGGTGAGAGAGAGCAAGAGAGAGAAGGAGAGGGAAAGAACGAGGGAAGTTAACAGGACAAGGAGAGAGAGCGAGAGAGAGTGAAAGAAAGAGAGAGAGAGAGAGAGAGCGAGCGATACCACAGTAGCCTATTCATTATATTGGTTGTTCTTGTAACACAAGGCGTAAACACATCATCCATGACAACAGGGTCACAGTGAGTCTAAAAGTGGATTGATAAGTCATAATCATTAGCTTTTACAATGGAAAAGCTTCGTAGGGTGTGTGGTTATGCTATCAACCACTGGCATTGATGTTCTTGGGGGAATAACATGGACCAATGTTGTTTATACACACTTTAAAAAAGTTCACACACACTTTAAAAAAATAAAAAAATAAACAATAAACAATACAAAAAAAAAATACAATTACACAATGGCAAAATCGCAGGGTCAAGTGATAGCTTGATAAACCTGATATGTGATACTGCATATTATATAACAGAACTGGTGTCATACTGCATATTATATATTATAACTGGTGTCATACTGCATATTACATAACAGAACTGATGTCATACTGCATATTATGTAACATAACTGGTGTCATACTGCATATTATGTAACATAACTGGTGTCATACTGCATATTCTATATTATAACTGATGTCATACTGCATATTATATATTATAACTGGTGTCATACTGCATATTATATATTATAACTGATGTCATACTGCATATTATATATTATAACTGATGTCATACTGCATATTATATAACAGAACTGGTGTCATACTGCATATTATATAACATAACTGGTGTCATACTGCATATTATATATTATAACTGGTGTCATACTGCATATTATATATTATAACTGGTGTCATACTGCATATTATATAACATAACTGGTGTCATACTGCATATTATATATTATAACTGATGTCATACTGCATATTATATATTATAACTGATGTCATACTGCATATTATATATTATCACTGATGTCATACTGCATATTATATAACAGAACTGGTGTCATACTGCATATTATATATTATAACTGGTGTCATACTGCATATTATATAACAGAACTGATGTCATACTGCATATTATATAACATAACTGGTGTCATACTGCATATTATATATTATAACTGATGTCATACTGCATATTATATAACATAACTGGTGTCATACTGCATATTATATATTATAACTGGTGTCATACTGCATATTATATATTATAACTGGTGTCATACTGCATATTATATATTATAACTGGTGTCATACTGCATATTATATATTATAACTGGTGTCATACTGCATATTATATAACAGAACTGGTGTCATACTGCATATTATATATTATAACTGGTGTCATACTGCATATTATATAACAGAACTGGTGTCATACTGCATATTATATATTATAACTGGTGTCATACTGCATATTATATATTATAACTGGTGTCATACTGCATATTATATATTATAACTGGTGTCATACTGCATATTATATATTATAACTGGTGTCATACTGCATATTATATAACAGAACTGGTGTCATACTGCATATTATATATTATAACTGGTGTCATACTGCATATTACATAACGGAACCTCGCTTTCCCATTTACAGTACATTATGTTACCCTGAGTCCCCTTATAGAGGATCAATACATCTGATCAGAGGAAAGGACACAAGGACACATATAGGAAGGAGATACAGTAGAGAGGACGATCAAATCTGGAGGAAACCTGGCAACCATCCCTAGGGTGAAGTATGGTGGTGGCAGCCGAGACAACGCAGCCAAGAAAACACAGGAGTGACTTCGGGACAAGTCTATGAATGTCCTTGAGTGGCCCAGCCAGAGCCCGGACTTGAACCCGACCAAACATCTCTGGAGAGACCTGAAAATAGCTGTGCTGCGACGCTCTCCTCATACAACCTGATAGCTTGAGAGGATCAGCAGAGAAAAATGGGAGAAACTCCCTGAATTCAGGTGTGCCAAGCTTGTAGCGTCATACCCTTAGACTCAATGCTTAAATTGCTGCCAAAGGTGCTTCAACAAAGTATTGAGTAAAGGGTCTGAATACTTATGTAAATGAGATATTTCAGTAAAAAAAAAATATATATATAAATTAGCAAACATTTCTAAAAATCTGATTTTGCTTCATCATCATGGGGTATTGTGATGTCATCACGGGGTATTGTGATGTCATCATGGGGTATTGTGTGTAGATTGATGAGGATTTTTAATTTTTTATAAATCCATTTTAGAATAAGGCTGTAACGTAACAAAATGTGGAAATAGTCAAGGGGTCTGAATACTTTCCGAATGCACTGTATAACAGATGAGAACTTTTATGCTAATAAACCACTGAATGAGAAATTCAGAAAGGGGGACATTGCTTTCAAATGTGGCGCTTTATTAATATAGGCTAAGGAAGTATATAATGTCCCCTCCCCCCTTGTTCTCCCACCAATAGGCTACATTCATTTGATGCTCTACCTGTTGCCGAATTCATGAATGAGCCTGTACTATTATGCAGAAGAATCACCCCAGTATAAACAGTATAAGATTATTATCAGAGTAATCTTCTAACTAGTAATCGTAATGCTGCTTCATTCATGTTGCTACTGTGTTGATTTCTCATTCGGCCCAAAATGGCCGACAGATGGCGATATTGACTCATTTTAAAGGGCATGCGTGCAGCTGGCTATACACCCCCCCACCCCTGTGGACCCATACACCCCCCCCCCTCCCCCGTGGACCTATACACCCCCCCGCCCCTGTGGACTTATACATCCCCCCCCTGTGGACCTATACACCCCCCCCGTGGACCTATACACCCCCCCCCCCCCTGTGGACCTATACACCCCCCCCCGTGGACCTATACACCCCCTCCCCCGTGGACCGGTTCGTACATTGTCCACTCAGGCTTCAAAGGCGTTGATTTTCTCCTTAACTTGATTTAATGGCGAGGAGGTGAAAAGAAAAAACCTGAGTAGAATAGGCTTCTTTCTAAACTACCATTGAATTCGGCAACAGGTCTGAGGTCTGTCGGTAAATGCTTTTCTATGGAAGAAAGGCCTTGTTCTCTGTGAGACCAAGTTTTCACTGTGAAGAGTTAATTTCACATGGCTTGTCTTCGTCGGGACCCCATACCTGAAGCCTGACCTAAAGTTAATGTGCTTTTGAGTGACATCGGCACGACAGATGAGGTTAGATCCCCAGGTGTGGTATCGTTCAATAGAAGCTCCCGATGAGCGCACACCTACACATGACCATGTGAAATGAACTCTTCACGGTGAAAAGTTGATGCCACAAAGAACAAGACCGTTCTTTCATAGAAAAACATTACCGACAGCCCTCACAATAACCAAATCATATCAAATCAAATTTATTTATATAGCCCTTTGTACATCAGCTGATATCTCAAAGTGCTGTACAGAAACCATGCCCCCCCTCCCACTCGTGATTGAGCTAACTAACCGACCATACACACCATCAATCGTGACCTTATAAGGATACCCTGTGTTAAGGTTCACTTCCTGTTGCACAAAAACACTGTCTTCCATCCTCTGTAGAACAGCTAATTCTTAGTGTAAAGATGTGAAGCTAAGGGCATTGTTAAATTCAGAGCATCGTTAAACTCAGGGCATCGTCAGGGCCTCGTTAAACTCAGGGCATCGTTAAACTCAGAGCATCGTTAAACTCACGGCATTTGTTAAAGTCAGAGCATCGTTAAACTCAGGGCATTTGTTAAACTCAGGGCATTGTTCAACTCAGAGCATTGTTAAACTCAGGGCATCGTCAGGGCCTCGTTAAACTCAGGGCATCGTTAAACTCAGAGCATTGTTAAACTCAGGGCATCGTTAAACTCAGGGCATCGTTAAACTCAGGGCATTGTTAAACTCAGAGCATCGTTAAACTCAGAGCATCGTTAAACTCAGAGCATCGTTAAACTCAGGGCATCGTTAAACTCAGGGCATTGTTAAACTCAGGGCATCGTTAAACTCAGGGCATTGTTAAACTCAGAGCATCGTTAAACTCAGGGCATCGTTAAACTCAGGGCATTGTTAAACTCAGGGCATCGTTAAACTCAGGGCATTGTTAAACTCAGAGCATCGTTAAACTCAGGGCATCGTTAAACTCAGGGCATCGTTAAACTCAGGGCATTGTTAAACTCAGAGCATCGTTAAACTCAGAGCATTGTTAAACTCAGAGCATCGTTAAACTCAGGGCATCGTTAAACTCAGGGCATTGTTAAACTCAGCGCATTGTTAAACTCAGAGCATCGTTAAACTCAGGGCATCGTTAAACTCAGGGCATCGTTAAACTCAGGGCATTGTTAAACTCAGAGCATCGTTAAACTCAGAGCATTGTTAAACTCAGAGCATCGTTAAACTCAGGGCATCGTTAAACTCAGGGCATTGTTAAACTCAGAGCATCGTTAAACTCAGAGCATTGTTAAACTCAGGGCATCGTCGGGGCATCGTTAAACTCAGGGAATTGTCAGGGCATCATTAAACTCAGGGAATCGTTAAACCCTGGGAATCGTTAAACTCAGGGCATCGTCAGAGCACCGTGAAACTGAGGGCATCGTCAAACTCAGGGCATTGTCAGGGCATCATTAAACTCATTGCATCGTCAAACTCAGGGTATCATTGGGGCATCGTTAAACTCATTGCATCGTCAAACTCAGGGCATCGTCGGGGCATCGTTAAACTCAGGGAATCGTTACACTCAGGGTATCGTTACATTCAGGGAATCGTTAAAGTCAGGTTATCGTTAAACTCAGGGTATCGTTACACTCAGAGCATTGTTAAACTCAGGGCATTGTTAAACTCAGAGCACCGTTAAACTCAGGGCATTGTTAAACTCAGAGCATCGTTAAACTCAGAGTATTGTTAAACTCAGAGCATCGTTAAACTCAGAGCATCGTTAAACTCAGAGCATCGTTAAACTCAGAGCATCGTTAAACTCAGGGTATCGTTAAACTCAGAGCATCGTTAAACTCAGAGCATCGTTAAACTCAGAGCATCGTTAAACTCAGGGTATCGTTAAACTCAGAGTATCGTTAAACTCAGAGCATTGTTCAACTCAGGGCATTGTTAAACTCAGAGCATCGTTAAACTCAGAGTATCGTTAAACTCAGAGCATTGTTAAACTCAGGGCATCGTTAACGTCAGGGTATCGTTAAACTCAGAGTATCGTTACGCTCAGGGAATCGTTAAAGTCAGGGTATCGTTAAACTCAGGGTATCGTTACACTCAGGGAATTGTTAAAGTCAGTGTCACGCCTTGGTCATTGTATTTTGTGTTTTCGTTATATATTTGGTTAGACCAGGGTGTGACATGGGTCTATTGTATTGTATTTTCGTATTGGGGTTTGTAGTGTTTGGGATTGTAGCTGATTAGGGGTGTGTGTGTGTTAAATAGGTTGGCTGCCTGAGGCGGTTCTCAATCAGAGTCAGGTGATTCTCGTTGTCGCTGATTGGGAACCGTATTTAGGTAGCCTGGTTTTCGCTTTGTATTTCGTGGGTGATTGTTCCTGTCTCTGTGTAGTGTGCACCAGTCAGGCTGTAATAGGTTTCACGTTCCGTTTGTTGTTTTTGTATTTATTAAGTTATTTCATGTATAGTTCGTTTGTTTGTTTTCACATTAAACATGAGTAACTTACACGCTGCATTTCGGTCCGACTCTCTTTCAACGAAAGAAGAACACAGTTACAGAATCACCCACCACACTCGGAACGAGCAGCGTGTTAACAGGCAACGACAGCTGGAGAAGCAAAGAGAGGAGGAATGAACATGGGAAGACGTGCTGGATGGTAAAGGTTGCTACACTTGGGAGGAGATATTGGCCGGAAGAGATCGCCTCCCATGGCAACAGGTGGAGGCACTAAGGAGAGCAGAGGCAGCCGGAGATAGGAGCCGACGATACGAGGGAACACGGTTGGCAAGGAAGCCCGAAAAGCAGCCCCAAAAATTTCTTGGGGGGGGGCTATCAGGGAGTATGGCTGCGTCAGGTAGGAGACCTGCGCAATCTCCCTGTGCTTACCGGAGGGCTAGAGAGACCGGGCAGGCACCGTGTTATGCAGTGGTGCGCACGGTGTCCCCAGTGCAGGTGCATAGCCCGGTGCGGTATATTTCAGCTCCGCGTATCGGCCGGGCTAGATTGAGCGTCGAGCCTAATGCTATGAAGCCGGCTCTACGCATCCGGTCTCCAGTGCGTCTCCTTGGGCCGGCTTACATGGCACCAGCCTTGCGCTCGGTGTCTCCGGTTCGACCTACATAGCCCAGTGCAGGCTATTTCTCCTCACAGCACTGGCAGGGCAACCGAGAGTATTCAACCAGGTAAGGTTAGGCAGGCTCGGTGCTCAAGAGCTCCAGTGCGCCTGCACGGTCCGGTTTATCCAGTACCACCTCCACACCCCAGCCCTCCAGTAGCAGCTCCCCGCACTAGGCTTCCTGTGCGTGTCCTCGGCCAAATACCACCAGTGCCAGCACCACGCATCAGGCCTTCAGTGCGTCTCGCCTGTTCAGCGCAGCCAGCGCTTTCTCCCTCTCCTGCGCTGTCGGAGTCTCCCGTCTGTTCAGCGGTTCTAGAGCCTTCCTCCTCTACAGCACTGCCGGAGCCTCCTGCCTGTATAGAGCAGCCTGAGCTGCCAGTCTACATGGAGCAGCCAGAGCTGTCAGTTTGTATAGAGCAGCCTGAGCTGCCAGTCTACATGGAGCAGCCAGAGCTGTCAGTTTGCATAGAGCAGCCTGAGCTGCTAGTCTGCATGGAGCAGCCAGAGCTGCCAGTCTGCAAAGAGCTGCCAGTCTCCATGAAGCCGCCAGAGCTGTCAATCTGTATGGAGCAGCAAGAGCCGCCAGTCAGCATGGAGCAGCCAGAGCCGTCAGTCAGCATGAAGCAGCCAGATCTGCCAGTCAGCCAGACTCTTCCAGATCCGCCAGTCAGCCTGACTCTTCCAGATCTGCCAGTCAACCAGACTCTTCCAGATCTGCCAGTCAGCCAGACTCTTCCAGATCTGCCAGTCAACCAGACTCTTCCAGATCTGCCAGTCAGCCAGACTCTTCCAGATCTGCCAGTCAACCAAACACTTCCAGATCTGCCAGTCAGCCAGACTCTTCCAGATCTGCCAGTCAACCAGACTCTTCCAGATCTGCCAGTCAACCAGACTCTTCCAGATCTGCTAGTCAGCCAGGATCCGCCAGTCAGCCAAGATCCGCCAGTCAGCCAGGATCCGCCAGTCGGCCAGGATCTGCCAGTCAGCCAGGATCCGCCAGTAAACCAGGATCTGCCAGATCTGCTAGTCAGCCAGGATCCGCCAGTCAGCCAGGATCCGCCAGTCAGCCAGGATCCGCCAGTCAGCCAGGATCTGCCGGATTCAACTGCCTGGCTGGGCTTCATCTCAGTACTGGGCTTTTTCTCAGTACTAGGCTTTTTCTCAGTGCTGAGCTGCCCCTCAGTCCCGAGCTGCCCCTCAGTCCTGAGCTGCCTCAGTCCCGAGCTGCCCCTCAGTCACGAGCTGCTCCTCTGTTATGTAGGTTTCTGGGTGAGGACTATTCGGCCATGGTCGGCGGTTAGGGTGGATTATCCATGGACGCGAAGGGGAGGAACAATGACATTTATGAAGTAGGGTCCACGTCCGGAGCCGGAACCGCCACCATGGACAGACGCCCCCGGACCCTCCCTATGGTTTTGAGGTGCGTTCGGGAGTCCGCACCTTTAGGGGGGTTCTGTCACGCCTTGGTCATTGTATTTTGTGCTTTCGTTATATATTTGGTTAGACCAGGGTGTGACATGGGTTTATTTTATTGTATTTTCGTATTGGGGTTTGTAGTGTTTGGGATTGTAGCTGATTAGGGGTGTGTGTGTGTTAAATAGGTTGGCTGCCTGAGGCGGTTCTCAATCAGAGTCAGGTGATTCTCGTTGTCGCTGATTGGGAACCGTATTTAGGTAGCCTGGTTTTCGCTTTGTATTTCGTGGGTGATTGTTCCTGTCTCTGTGTGGTGTGCACCAGTCAGGCTGTAATAGGTTTCACGTTCCGTTTGTTGTTTTTGTATTTATTAAGTTATTTCATGTATAGTTTGTTTGTTTGTTTTCACATTAAACATGAGTAACTTACACGCTGCATTTCGGTCCGACTCTCTTTCAACAAAAGAAGAACGCCGTTACAGTCAGGGTATTGTTAAACACAGAGTATCGTTACACTCAGGGAATCGTTACACTCAGGGAATCGTTAAAGTCAGGGTATCGTTAAACTCAGAGTATCGTTACGCTCAGGGAATCGTTAAAGTCAGGGTATCGTTAAACTCAGGGTATCGTTACACTCAGGGAATAGTTAAAGTCAGGGTATTGTTAAACACAGAGTATCGTTACACTCAGGGAATCGTTACACTCAGGGAATCGTTAAAGTCAGGGTATCGTTAAACTCAGAGTATCGTTACGCTCAGGGAATCGTTAAAGTCAGGGTATCGTTAAACTCAGGGTATCGTTACACTCAGGGAATTGTTAAAGTCAGGGTATTGTTAAACACAGAGTATCGTTACACTCAGGGAATCGTTAAAGTCAAGGTATCGTTAAACTCAGGGTATCGTTACACCCAGGGAATCGTTCCAGTCAGGGAATCGTTAAACTCAGGGTATCGTTAAACTCAGAGTATTGTTACACTCAGGGAATCGTTACACTCAGTGAATTGTCAAAGTCAGGGTATCGTTAAACTCGGAGTATCACTCGTTGAAGTCAGGGTATCGTTAAACTCAGAGTATGGTTAAACTCAGGTCATTCCCACTGGGACCACCCATATGTAAAGGTAGTGGCCCCAGCCGACTTGTAAGTCGCTTTGGACAAAAGCGTCTGCTAAATGGGATATTATATATATTTATTATTATATTGTTAAACTCAGGGAATTGTTCAACTCAGAGCATCGTTAAACTCAGGGCATTGTTAAAGTCAGAGCATCGTTAAACTCAGGGGATCGTTAAACTCAGGGTATCGTTACACTCAGGGAATCGTTAAACTCTGGGTATCGTTACACTCAGGGTATCGTTACACTCAGGACATCATTACACACTCAGGGTATTGTTAAACTCAGAGTATCGTTACACTCAGTGAATCGTTACATCAGGGAATCGTTAAAGTCAGGGTATCGTTAAACTCAGGGTATCGTTACACTCAGAGAATCGTTAAAGTCAGGGTATCGTTACACTCAGGGTATCGTTGCACTCAGGGTATCTTTACACTCAGGGAATCGTTAAACTCAGGGAATCGTTAAAGTCAGGGTATCTTTACACTCAGGGTATCGTTACACTCAGGGAATCGTTAAAGTCAAGGTATCGTTAAACTCAGGGTATCGTTACACCCAGGGAATCGTTCCAGTCAGGGAATCGTTAAACTCAGGGTATCGTTAAACTCAGAGTATTGTTACACTCAGGGAATCGTTACACTCAGTGAATTGTCAAAGTCAGGGTATCGTTAAACTCGGAGTATCGCTCGTTGAAGTCAGGGTATCGTTAAACTCAGAGTATGGTTAAACTCAGGTCATTGTTAAAGTCAGAGCATCGTTAAACTCAGGGGATCGTTAAACTCAGGGTATCGTTACACTCAGGGAATCGTTAAACTCTGGGTATCGTTACACTCAGGGTATCGTTACACTCAGGGCATCATTACACACTCAGGGTATTGTTAAACTCAGAGTATCGTTACACTCAGTGAATCGTTACATCAGGGAATCGTTAAAGTCAGGGTATCATTAAACTCAGGTATCGTTACACTCAGAGAATCGTTAAAGTCAGGGTATCGTTACACTCAGGGTATCGTTGCACTCAGGGTATCTTTACACTCAGGGAATCGTTAAACTCAGGGAATCGTTAAAGTCAGGGTATCGTTACACTCAGGGAATCGTTAATGTCATGGTATCGTTAAACTCAGAGTATCGTTAAACTCAGGGCATTGTTAAACTCAGAGCATCGTTAAACTCGGGGCATTGTTCAACTCAGAGCATCGTTAAACTCAGGGCATTGTTAAACTCAGAGCATCGTTAAACTCAGGGCATTGTTAAACTCAGAGCATCGTTAAACTCAGGGAATCGTTAAAGTCATGTTATCGTTAAACTCGGGGTATCATTACACTCAGGGAATCGTTAAAGTCAGGGTATCGTTAAACTCAGGGTATCATTACACTCAGGGTATCGTTAAACTCAGGGAATCGTTAAAGTGAGGGTATCATTAAACTCAGGGTATCGTTGCACTCAGGGTATCTTTACACTCAGGGAATCGTTAAACTCAGGGAATCGTTAAAGTCAGGGTATCGTTACACTCAGGGAATCGTTAATGTCATGGTATCGTTAAACTCAGAGTATCGTTAAACTCAGGGCATTGTTAAACTCAGAGCATCGTTAAACTCGGGGCATTGTTCAACTCAGAGCATCGTTAAACTCAGGGCATTGTTAAACTCAGAGCATCGTTAAACTCAGGGCATTGTTAAACTCAGAGCATCGTTAAACTCAGGGCATTGTTAAACTCAGAGCATCGTTAAACCCAAGTTGCACCCCTGATTGATTGACACTCATATGTTCCCATTGACTGCAATGTATTGACATAAGCAGGGTATCGTTACACTCAGGGTATCATTACACTCAGGGTATCGTTAAACTCAGGAATCGTTAAAGTGAGGGTATCATTAAACTCAGGGTATTGCTAAAGTCAGTGCATCATCATCATAAAAATATTATTATTATTATTATTATTATTTCCCCACCATTTCTAAAACCCAAGTTGCACCCCTGATTGATTGACACTCATATGTTCCCATTGACTGCAATGTATTGACATAAGCAGGGTATCGTTACACTCAGGGTATCATTACACTCAGGGTATCGTTAAACTCAGGGAATCGTTAAAGTGAGGGTATCATTAAACTCAGGGTATTGCTAAAGTCAGTGCATCATCATCATAAAAAAATATTATTATTATTATTATTATTATTTCCCCACCATTTCTAAAACCCAAGTTGCACCCCTGATTGATTGACACTCATATGTTCCCATTGACTGCAATGTATTGACATAAGCAGGGTATCGTTACACTCAGGGAATCGTTAAAGTCAGGGTATCGTTAAACTCAGGGTATCGTTACACTCAGGGAATCGTTACACTCAGAGTAACGTTACACTCAGAGTATCGTTAAACTCAGAGCATCGTTACACTCAGGGAATCGTTAAAGTCAGGATATGTTAAAGTCAGGGTATCTTTACACCCAGGGTATCGTTACACTCAGGGAATCATTAAAGTCAGGGTATGTTAAAGTCAGGGAATCTTTACACTCAGGGTATCGTTACACTCAGGGAATCATTAAAGTCAGGGTATGTTAAAGTCAGGGTATCGTTACACTCAAGGAATCGTTACACTCACGGTATCATTAATCTCAGGGTATTGTTAAAGTCATGGCATCGTTTAACTCAGGGTATCGTTACACTCAGGGAATCATTAAACTCAGGGTATCGTTACACTCAGGGAATCGTTACACTCACGGTATCGTTAATCTCAGGGTATTGTTAAAGTCAGTGCATCATCATCATAAAAAATAATCCCCCCCATTTCCAAAACCCATTGTATGCTACTTTCTCACAAACAGACAAGCAGGTAGATAGACAGATGCCAAACTGAATTCAATAAAAAACAAACTTGGTTAGAAGAAGTAGGAGGGGATACGGTGACCGACACCATCCGTTCCCGCGTTCCGGTGGACATCTCTGTTTCTGCCTCGCGTTTGCCAGCACAGTTAGTCAGAGAGCTCCGATACTACCAGAGAGAGAGAGAGAAGGAGAGAGAGAGAGAGAGAGAGAGAGAGAGAGAGAGAGAGAGAGAGAGAGAGAGAGAGAGAGAGCGAGCTCCGATAACCCTCTACCGGAGAGAGAGAGAGTGAGACAGAGACTGAGAGAGAGAGACAGAGAGAGAGTACAGCAGGCAAGCAGCGAGAGAGAGAGAGAGAGAGAGAGGACAGCAGGCAGAGAGCTCGCCGATCGGAAACCACTCTATCCTCCCGGTGTAATACCGGAGTCTTGAGATTCATCCCCGCGCGAAGTCAGTTGGAAGTCGAAAACGGAGCAGCCGTTGGTCACTCACACCGAACCGAGGAAGAAGGGAGAAAATAACCGTTTTATTATCCCTCTGTCAGTTAGATGCGAAGTATAGGGAGGCAGACAATTGAACTTGTGACAGACAGAACAATAGTTTATCTCTCTCAAGTTAACCCTGCTACCGGGGGGTTAATAACACTACGGCTGTCAGTTTCGACATGGATAAAGTTGTGCACGGTCTCTTGGCTGCTATCAGCTTGCTTGTGACGATACGAGGACAAGTCTATAAAGGTAAGAATTGAATTTCACTCAATTTAACCACTCAATTGTAACGTTAAAATCATGTCAGGTAGCCCTGTTATTTTTTTTTTTTTTTTTTTTTTTTTTTACACCTGTCAGTCTTATAGATCGACAGTTTCCCAACAAGTCAATCACCGTTTCAGGTACATAGTGTCACACTTGACTGTTCTTTCTGTTTGTTAAATCGTTAAATCGACCGAGGTCTTTTGAGTTGGACCACAACAGTTCCGGATGTCGTAGTGTTGAGCGGAATGGCCGTGAACGTTACTTCGCCATCCGTAATAACTTGTAGCCTAATGTGATTAACCTGAAGTGATCTTGCCACTTCAAAAGTGAAAAGACTTCTATTTCATTTGCTTAGCCCTACTGTTGTTGCTTCGGTCATTTGATTACATATTATGGAAATATTGTATCGTTTTTATTCTATTCGTGAACTCTATGTAGATAGTCTGACATGCCCTGCGTAAAGAGTTTGGGCACGCTCTCCACGCAGCCACGATCCCTTCTTCTGACTCCCGTTTTGAGTCCGTCTGGAACCCACAAGTGTCGTTTTTAGTCAGTCTGGAACCCACAAGTGTCGTTTTTAGTCAGTCTGGAACCCACAAGTGTCGTTTTGAGTCAGTCTGGAACCCACAAGTGCCGTTTTGAGTCAGTCTGGAACCCACAAGTGTCGTTTTGAGTCAGTCTGGAACCCACAAGTGTCGTTTTGAGTCAGTCTGGAACCCACAAGTGTCGTTTTGAGTCAGTCTGGAACCCACAAGTGTCGTTTTGAGTCAGTCTGGAACCCACAAGGTTCTGTTTGAGTCCCGTTCATTGTTTATATTGTTGTAACTTTTGGACAATAGGGTAATTAAGTATATACAACATACATATAGTTACGTATGAGTTTATAGTTTGTGAAAGAGATAGGAATCTACGCAATGTTGTTACCACCGTTCAATCATTTAATCAATGACAATAAGTTGTCTTCAACATCATCTTCATCTTCATACAACACTATAGGCTACGTAAACGTGTACGTTATTGATATGTCGCTGCGAAACAGACCAGATCAATAACGTCAACCTAACGGTCCGCTTCATTCCTTTAGTGGGTTATGGGCGCTTGCCCAAACGGGCGACACAGTGTGCGTAGCCTATCCAATGCATTGCAATACACCAATATATCGTGTGGTAATGGTTGATTGGTTAACCGTAGAGCAGTTTTACCCCTTGTTCGTTAACTAAATGTAAATTGTAAAATAAACAAATCAAAACCTGGTAATGCATTTACGACTTAGCAAAGCAGCTGGAATTTGTCCATCGGGTGCATTATGATAAAACGTGCCTTATTGATACCAGCCAGCCAATGGAAAACGCAGTCATATCTTAATTACACCGTTAGGCTATGAACTGTATAAAACATGGACCTAAATTTATAATATAGATAGATATATAGATATATAGATATATAGATAGGTAGATAGGTAGATAGGTAGATAGATAGATATAGATATATAGATAGGTAGGTAGATAGATAGATAGATATAGATAGAGTAGATAGATACAGTAGATAGATAGAGTAGATAGATACAGTAGATAGATAGGTAGATAGATATATATATAGGTAGATAGATAGGTAGATAGATATATATATAGGTAGATAGATAGATAGATATATAGATAGGTAGATAGATAGATAGATAGATAGATAGATAGATAGATAGATAGATATATAGATAGATAGATATATATATATAGATAGGTAGATAGGTATATTTACATATCTTAACCTGGTGTAATACGTTGTGTAATTAACTTCATGTTTTGGACATACATTTATCTCATGTGATTAACATAGTTATGAACTTTCCTTAATAATGACGAGACGAACAAGAATATAGCATATGCATTATGTTATCCAACCATCCATGAATCACACGGTAAGACTCAGCAGTAGGATCAACATAGATCCACGTTGGCAGAGAACATACACTGTAAACAACAACTACATGTATTTTCAGGTTCACCCTGCAGTGAAACTGAACCGCACTAGTGTCACAGTACTACCAACGTAGAGAAACGTAAATGTTACGGAGACCTTAAGTATAGGTCATAGAAGTCCATTGTAATTCTATGATAAGGTCATAGAAGTCCATTGTAATTCTATGATAAGGTCATAGAAGTCCATTGTAATTCTATGATAAGGTCATAGAAGTCCATTGTAACTCTATGATAAGGTCATAGAAGTCCATTGTAATGCTATGATAAGGTCATAGAAGTCCATTGTAATTCTATGATAAGGTCATAGAAGTCCATTGTAATTCTATGATAAGGTCATAGAAGTCCATTGTAACTCTATGATAAGGTCATAGAAGTCCATTGTAATTCTATGATAAGGTCATAGAAGTCCATTGTAATTCTATGATAAGGTCATAAAAGTCCATTGTAACTCTATGATAAGGTCATAGAAGTCCATTGTAACTCTATGATAAGGTCATAGAAGTCCATTGTAATTCTATGATAAGGTCATAGAAGTCCATTGTAACTCTATGATAAGGTCATAGAAGTCCATTGTAATTCTATGATAAGGTCATAGAAGTCCATTGTAACTCTATGATAAGGTCATAGAAGTCCATTGTAATTCTATGATAAGGTCATAGAAGTCCATTGTAACTCTATGATAAGGTCATAGAAGTCCATTGTAATGCTATAATAAGGTCATAGAAGTCCATTGTAATTCTATGATAAGGTCATAGAAGTCCATTGTAATTCTATGATAAGGTCATAGAAGTCCATTGTAATTCTATGATAAGGTCATAGAAGTTCATTGTAATTCTATGATAAGGTCATAGAAGTCCATTGTAACTCTATAATAAGGTCATAGAAGTCCATTGTAATTCTATGATAAGGTCATAGAAGTCCATTGTAACTCTATGATAAGGTCATAGAAGTCCATTGTAATTCTATGATAAGGTCATAGAAGTCCATTGTAACTCTATGATAAGGTCATAGAAGTCCATTGTAATTCTATGATAAGGTCATAGAAGTCCATTGTAACTCTATGATAAGGTCATAGAAGTCCATTGTAATTCTATGATAAGGTCATAGAAGTCCATTGTAACTCTATGATAAGGTCATAGAAGTCCATTGTAATGCTATAATAAGGTCATAGAAGTCCATTGTAATGCTATAATAAGGTCAGAATACTTTCCATATTGCTAATACCCTGGGGGGGGGGGGTCTAATAATTGGTCTAATTCAGCTCCTAAAAGGGGTCATTTGAGCTGTCTGTCTGGACAATGTATTTACTCTGTGTTACCGGGGTGTAGTGTTCATTTGGGTCAATAAGCGAGCCCAAGGCTGTGGTGGTGGTTAGTGGTGTTTAATGGTAGCCCACATTACATTGTTGAACAAGCTTTCACGTTCAGGGAGTTTAACAGGGTTCATACCGTCACTGTTTATTGGATAAGTTATAAGTTTAAACAGTGGTTTAATGCGGGAGAAGACTGAAAGCAATTCCCACTGAGCAAAAATGGATGGAAAAAAAATGTCTATTCAACGTTTTATTTTTTTTGTAAATCAACGTCTTCTTAAGGTATTTTGCTCCTGTTAGTCTTTGGTGGTTAGACTGATGCTGTGTGTGTGTGTGTGTGTGTGTGTGTGTGTGTGTGTGTGTGTGTGTGTGTGTGTGCGTGTGTGTGTGTGTGTGTGTGTGTGTGTGTGTGTGTGTGTGCGGATTGAAGATGAGTAATTTCTGACCTGTTAGGGTGCAGTTCCTCTGAGGCCCTGATGGGGGCAGCATCGTACACATATTATATTCATCATAATATTCTAGCGCTCTGAATAAGATCATAACGGCTTGAGAGTGAGACCACAAAGCCAGGTACATCATGTAACTCGTTTAAATGTGGTGTTGGGGGTGGGGGTGAGCAGCCACGGTTTCATCTGAGTGAAAATGTTTGTTCATCTCCAGTGAGCAATGTGGTTGACATTATTTAGTTGAGTTAGATGAGCAAAAATATAAAACAACTGTGAAAGATACACAATAATTAATTCATATCAACATCAGAAAACATTGTAAAAATGATAAATAATATAATAATATAATATAATAATGATAAATGTTATAAATATAACATGAAATGTTTTTTCAGTCCTTTTCTGTGTGAGATCTATCAGTTTTGGCTTGTGGTGTAAGTTGGCAGCAGGGTGAAAGAAGTGTGTGTGTGTGTGTTTCTCTGTGTGTGTGCTTCTGAGCAGAAATCTGTATGTCTGTGTGTGTGTATGTGTGTGTCTCTGTGTGCTTTTCAGTATGTGTGCGTCTGTATATTAGGGGGAGATTTATAGATGTGGTGTGCTGCCCTAAGCTCCAGGTTCCCCCTGGCACCCATCATGTCGTCGATAAATGTGGTTTCTACTTGCATGAGTGTGTGTAGATATGTAAAGTAGGCGCTAATCAATCAGATCTCTCCTCTCCTCTCCTCTCCTCTCCTCTCTCTCCTCTCCTCTCCTCTCCTCTCTCCTCTCCTCTCCCTCTCCTCTCCTCTCCCTCCCCTCCCCTCCTCTCCTCTCCCTCTCCTCTCCTCCTCTCTCCTCTCCTCTCCTCTCCTCTCCTCTCCTCTCCTCTCCTCTCCTCTCCCTCTCCTCTCCTCTCCTCTCCTCTCCTCTCCTCTCCCTCTCCTCTCCTCCCCTCTCCTCTCCTCTCCTCCCTCTCCTCTCCTCTCCTCTCCTCTCTTATCTTCTCTTCTCTTATTTCCCCTCTCCTCTCCTCTCCTCTCCTCTCCTCTCCTCTCCTCTCCTCTCCTCTCCTCTCCTCTCCTCTCCTCTCCTCTCCTCTCTCTCTCCTCTCCTCTCTTCCCTTCTCCTCTCTTTTATTCTCTTCTCTTTTATTCTCTTCTCTTCTCTTCTCTTCTCTTCTCTTCTCTTCTCTTCTCTTCTCTTCTCTTCTCTTCTCTTCTCTTCTCTCCCTCCTCTCCTCTCCTCTCCTCTCTCCTCTCCTCTCCTCTCCTCTCCTCTCCCTCATATTGTATCGGCACGTACAGTGGGGCAAAAAAGTATTTAGTCCTACATTGTAGGATTTTTAATGATTCT
>NW_027001987.1:75000-82500 GCF_036934945.1 Oncorhynchus masou masou
TAGCATTGCCTTTAAATGGTTTAACTTGGGTCAAACGTTTCAGGTATCCTTCCACAAGCTTCCCACAATAAGTAGGGTGGATTTTGTCCCATTCCTCCTGACAGAGCTGGTGTAACTAAGTCAGGTTTGTTGGCCTCCTTGCTAACACACGCTTTTTCATTTCTGCCCACACATTTTCTATAGATTTGAGGTCAGGGCTTTGTGATGGCCACTCCAATACCTTGACTTTGTTGTCCTTAAGCCATTTTGCCACAACTTTGGGAGTATGCTTGGGGTCATTGTCCATTTGGAAGACCCATTTGCGACCAAGCTTTAACTTCCTGACTGATGTCTTGAGATGTTGCTTCAATATATCCACATAATTTTCTTTCCTCATGATGCCATCTATTTTGTGAAGTGCACCAGTCCCTCCTGCAACAAAGTACCCCCCAACATGATGCTGCCACCCCCGTGCTTCACTGTTGGGATGGTGTTCTTCGGCTTGCAAGCCTCCCCCTTTTTCCTCCAAACATAACAAAGGTCATTATGGCCAAACAGTTCTATTTTTGTTTCATCAGACTAGATGACATTTCTCCAAAAAAGTGCAATCTCTGTCCCCATGTGCAGTTGCAAACCGTAGTCTGGCTTTATGGCGGTTTTGGAGCAGTGGCTTCTTCCTTGCTGAGCGGCCTTTCAGGTTATGTCGATATAGGACTCGTTTTACTGTGGATGGAGATACTTGTGGACCTGTTTCCTCCAGCATCTTCACAAGGTCCTTTGCTGTTGTTCTGGGATTGATTTGCACTTTTCACACCAAAGTATCTTTCATCTCTAGGAGACAGAACGCGTCTCCTTCCTGAGCGGTATGACGGCTGGGTGGTCCCATGGTGTTTATACTTGGGTACTATTGTTTGTACAGATGAACGTGGTACCTTCAGGCGTTTGGAAATTTCTCCCAAGGATGAACCCGACTTGTGGAGGTCTACAAGATTTTCCCATGATGTCAAGCAAAAAGTCACTGAGTTTGAAGGTAGGCCTTAAAATACATCCACAGGTACACCTGCAATTGACTCAGATGATGTCAATTAGCCTATCAGAACCTTCTAAAGCCATGACATAATTTTCTGGAATTTTCCAGGCTGTTTAAAGGCACAGTCAACTTAGTGTATGTAAATTTCTGACCGACTGGAATAGTGATACAGTGAATTATAAGTTAAATATTCTGTCTGTAAACAATTGTTGGAAAAAGTAGATGTCCTAACCGACGTCCAACCTAAGTATGTAAACTTCTGAATTCAACTGTAAGTATTCAGACCCCTGAGTCAATACATGTTAGAATCACCTTTGGCTGTGAGTCTTTCTGGGTATGTCTCTAAGAGCTGTGAGTCTTTCTGGGTATGTCTCTAAGAGCTGTGAGTCTTTCTGGGTAAGTCTCTACGAGCTGTGAGACTTTCTGGGTAAGTCTCTAAGAGCTGTGAGTCTCTCTGGGTAAGTCTCTACGAGCTGTGAGTCTTTCTGGAGAGTCTCTAAGAGCTGTGAGTCTTTTTGGGTAAGTCTCTAAGAGCTGTGAGTCTTTCTGGGTAAGTCTCTAAGAGCTGTGAGTCTTTCTGGGTAAGTCTCTAAGAGCTGTGCACACCTGTATTGTACAATATTTGCACATTATTACTTAAAAACATATATTCTTGTCATAGATTTTCAAGCCGATTTAAGTCAAAACTGTAACTCGGCCACTCAGGAACATTCACTGCCATCTTGGTAAGTAACTCCAGTGTAGATTTGACCTTGTGTTGTAGGTTATTATCCTGCTAAAAGTTGTTAGTCTCCCAAGTGTCTGTTGGAAAGCAGACTGAACCAGGTTTTCCCTCTATGATTTTGCCTGTGCTTAACTCTATTCTGTTTCTTTTTATTCCCCAAAAAACAATCTAGTCCTTGCCGATAACAATTATACCCATAACATGATGCAGCCAACACCATGATTGAAAATATGAAGAGTGGTACTCAGTGATGTGTTCTGGGATTTGCCTCAAACAACTCTTTTTTTAAAATTCAGGACATAAAGTTAATTTCTTCACCACATTTTGTGCAGTGTTACTTCAAGTGCCTTGTTGCAAACAAGATGCACCTTTTTTGAAATATATGGTTAATGTACAGACTTCCTTCTTTTCACTGTCATTTAGGTTAGTATTGTGGAGTAACTACAGTGTTGTTGATCCATCATCTGTTCTCCTATCAGCCATTCAACTCAGTAACTGTTTTAAGGTCACCATTGGCCTCCTGGTTTAATCCCTGAGTTTATTTATTTTATTTTTATTTGTTATTTCACCTTTATTTAACCAGGTAGGCTAGTTGAGAACAAGTTCTCATTTACAACTGCGACCTTGCCAAGATAAAGCATAGCAGTGTGAACAGACAACACAGAGTTACATTTACATTACATTTAAGTCATTTAGCAGACGCTCTTATCCAGAGCGACTTACAAATTGGTGAATTCACCTTATGACATCCAGTGGAACAGCCACTTTACAATGGTGCATCTAAATCATTTAAGGGGGGGGGGGGTGAGAAGGATTGCTTTATCCTATCCTAGGTATTCCTTGAAGAGGTGGGGTTTCAGGTGTCTCCGGAAGGTGGTGATTGACCCCGCTGTCCTGGCGTCGTGAGGGAGTTTGTTCCACCATTGGGGGGCCAGAGCAGCGAACAGTTTTGACTGGGCTGAGCGGGAACTGTACTTCCTCAGTGGTAGGGAGGCGAGCAGGCCAGAGGTGGAGTAAACAATTAACAAGTCAATAACACAGTAGAAAAAAAGGGGAGTCTATATACAATGTGTGCAAAAGGCATGAGGGGGTAGGCGAATAATTACAATATTGCAGATTAACACTGGATTGATAAATGATCATGTACAGGTAGAGATATTGGTGTGCAAAAGAGCAGAAAAGTAAATAAATAAAAACTGTGGGGATGAGGTAGGTGAAAATGGGTGGGCTATTTACCAATAGATTATGTACAGCTGCAGCGATCGGTTAGCTGCTCAGATAGCTGATGTTTGAAGTTGGTGAGGGAGATAAAGGTCTCCAACTTCAGCGATTTTTGCAATTCGTTCCAGTCACAGGCAGCAGAGTACTGGAACGAAAGGCGGTCGAATGAGGTGTTGGCTTTAGGGATGATCAGTGAGATACACCTGCTGGAGCGCGTGCTACGGATGGGTGTTGCCATCGTGACCAGTGAACTGAGATAAGGCGGAGCTTTACCTAGCATGGCCTTGTAGACGACCTGGAGCCAGTGGGTCTTGCGACGAATATGTAGCGAGGGCCAGCCGACTAGAGCATACAAGTCGCAGTGGTGGGTAGTATAAGGTGATTTAGTGACAAAACGGATGGCACTGTGATAAACTGCATCCAGTTTGCTGAGAAGAGTGTTGGAAGCAATTTTGTAGATGACATCGCCAAAGTCGAGGATCGGTAGGATAGTCAGTTTTACTAGGGTAAGCTTGGCAGCGTGAGTGAAGGAGGCTTTGTTACGGAATAGAAAGCCGACTCTTGATTTGATTTTCGATTGGAGATGTTTGATATGGGTCTGGAAGGAGAGTTTGCAGTCTAGCCAGACACCTAGGTACTTATAGGTGTCCACATATTCAAGGTCGGAACCATCCAGTGTGGTGATGCTAGTCGGGCAAGCGGGTGCAGGCAGCGATCGGTTGAAAAGCATGCATTTGGTTTTACTAGCGTTTAAGAGCAGTTGGAGGCCACGGAAGGAGTGTTGTATGGCATTGAAGCTCGTTTGGAGGTTAGATAGCACAGTGTCCAATGACGGGCCGAAAGTATATAGAATGGTGTCGTCTGCGTAGAGGTGGATCAGGGAATCGCCCGCAGCAAGAGCAACATCATTGATATATACAGAGAAAAGAGTCGGCCCGAGAATTGAACCCTGTGGCACCCCCATAGAGACTGCCAGAGGACCAGACAGCATGCCCTCCGATTTGACACACTGAACTCCAGAGTGGTTCAATCTTTGTAATGACTTGGTGTATTGATACACCATTAAAAGTGTACTTATTAATAACCTCTCCGTGCTCAAAGCGATATTCAATGTCTGCTTTTTAAAGTTTTTAACCCATCTTCCAATAGGTGCCCTTCTTTGAGAGACATTGGAAAGCCTCCCTGGTTTTTGTGGTTGAATCTGCATTTGAAATTCACTACTGGTCTGAGGGACCTTACATATAATTGTATGTGTGGGGTACAGAGATGAGGGACCTTACAGTATGTGTGGGGTACAGAGATGAGGGACCTTACAGTATGTGTGGGGTACAGAGATGAGGGACCTTACATACAGATAATTGTATGTGTGGGGTACAGAGATGAGGGACCTTACAGTATGTGTGGGGTACAGAGATGAGGGACCTTACCATATGTGTGGGGTACAGAGATGAGGGACCTTACAGATAATTGTAAGTGTGGGGTACAGAGATGAGGGACCTTACAGATAATTGTATGTGTGGGGGTACAGAGATGAGGGACCTTACAGTATGTGTGGGGTACAGAGATGAGGGACCTTACAGATAATTGTATGTGTGGGGGTACAGAGACGAGGTAGTCGTTCACAAATAATGAATGACACAGAGTGAGTCCATGTAACTTTTATTATGTGAACTTTTTAAGCACATGTTTACTCCTGAACTTATTGAGGCTTGTCGTAACAAAGGAGTTGAATACTTATTGATTCAAGACATTTCAGCTTTTCATTTTTAATTCACTTGTAAACATTTCAAAAAATATAATTCCACTTTTGACATTATGGAGTATTGTGTGTAGGCCAGTGACACAACACAATATACATTTAAATCCATTTTAAATTCAGGCTGTAACACAACAAAATGTGGAAAAAGTCAAGGGGTCTGAATACTTCCTGAAGGCTCTGTAACGGACTAAATTCTATCCTGTACATTCGCACCATAAGGATGTACTGGTGGCCTACACACATTTCACATGTGTAGCTAGTTATTGTTGTAGCTTGTTATTGTTGTAGCTAGTTACTATTGTAGCTAGTTATTATTGTAGCTAGTTATTGTTGTAGCTAGTTATTATTGTAGCTAGTTATTATTGTAGCTAGTTATTATTGTAGCTTGTTATTATTGTAGCTAGTTACTATTGTAGCTAGTTATTGTTGTAGCTTGTTATTATTGTAGCTAGTTATTGTTGTAGCTAGTTATTATTGTAGCTAGTTATTATTGTAGCTAGTTATTGTTGTAGCTAGTTATTATTGTAGCTTGTTATTATTGTAGCTAGTTATTATTGTAGCTAGTTATTGTTGTAGCTAGTTATTATTGTAGCTAGTTATTATTGTAGCTAGTTATTATTGTAGCTAGTTATTGTTGTGGCTTGTTACTGTTGTAGCTAGTTATTGTTGTGGCTTGTTATTGTTGTAGCTAGTTATTATTGTAGCTAGTTATTATTGTAGCTAGTTATTGTTGTAGCTTGTTATTGTTGTAGCTAGTTACTATTGTAGCTAGGTATTGTTGTAGCTAGTTATTGTTGTAGCTAGTTATTGTTGTAGCTAGTTATTATTGTAGCTTGTTATTATTGTAGCTAGTTATTATTGTAGCTAGTTATTATTGTAGCTAGTTATTGTTGTAGCTAGTTATTATTGTAGCTAGTTATTATTGTAGCTAGTTATTGTTGTAGCTAGTTATTATTGTAGCTTGTTATTATTGTAGCTAGTTATTATTGTAGCTAGTTATTGTTGTAGCTAGTTATTATTGTAGCTAGTTATTATTGTAGCTAGTTATTATTGTAGCTAGTTATTGTTGTGGCTTGTTACTGTTGTAGCTAGTTATTGTTGTGGCTTGTTATTGTTGTAGCTAGTTATTATTGTAGCTAGTTATTATTGTAGCTAGTTATTGTTGTAGCTTGTTATTGTTGTAGCTAGTTACTATTGTAACTAGTTATGGTTGTAGCTAGTTATTGTTGTAGCTAGTTATTGTTGTAGCTCGTTATTGTTGTAGCTAGTTATTATTGTAGCTAGTTATTGTTGTAGCTTGTTATTATTGTAGCTAGTTACTATTGTAGCTAGTTATTGTTGTAGCTTGTTATTGTTGTAGCTAGTTATTGTTGTAGCTTGTTATTATTGTAGCTAGTTATTATTGTAGCTAGTTATTGTTGTAGCTTGTTATTGTTGTAGCTAGTTATTGTTGTGGCTTGTTATTGTTGTAGCTAGTTATTGTTGTAGCTAGTTATTGTTGTAGCTAGTTATTGTTGTAGCTTGTTATTATTGTAGCTAGTTACTATTGTAGCTAGTTATTGTTGTAGCTTGTTATTATTGTAGCTAGTTACTATTGTAGCTAGTTATTGTTGTAGCTAGTTATTGTTGTAGCTAGTTATTGTTGTGGCTAGTTATTGTTGTAGCTTGTTATTGTTGTAGCTAGTTATTGTTGTGGCTTGTTATTGTTGTAGCTAGTTATTGTTGTGGCTTGTTATTGTTGTAGCTAGTTATTGTTGTAGCTAGTTATTGTTGTAGCTAGTTATTATTGTAGCTAGATATTGATGTAGCTAGTTATTGTTGTAGCTAGTTATTATTGTAGCTAGTTATTGATGTAGCTAGTTATTGTTGTAGCTAGTTATTGTTGTAGCTAGTTATTGTTGTAGCTTGTTATTGTTGTAGCTAGTTATTGTTGTAGCTAGTTATTGTTGTAGCAAGTTATTGTTGTAGCTTGTTATTGTTGTAGCTTGTTATTGTTGTAGCTAGTTATTGTTGTGGCTTGTTATTGTTGTAGCTAGTTATTGTTGTGGCTTGTTATTGTTGTAGCTTGTTATTGTTGTAGCTAGTTATTGTTGTAGCTAGTTATTGTTGTAGCAAGTTATTGTTGTAGCTTGTTATTGTTGTAGCTTGTTATTGTTGTAGCTAGTTATTGTTGTGGCTTGTTATTGTTGTAGCTAGTTATTGTTGTGGCTTGTTATTGTTGTAGCTTGTTATTGTTGTAGCTAGTTATTGTTGTAGCTAGTTATTGTTGTAGCTTGTTATTGTTTCAGCTTGTTATTTTATTTGGAAATGCATATTATTTAACCTTTATTTAACATGGCAAGTCAGTTAAGAACAAATTCTTATTTACAATGACGGCCTAGGAACAGTGGGTTAACTGCCTTGTATAATGTATGTGTTGTTTATACTATGATACGTTGGCCATATCGCCCAGCCCTACAATACATGCTACATTTGGATTGGTTTGTGGTCCAGCAGCCCGAGGCACTCCTATCTTCAAAGTTTGGACCTTTACATCCCTTCTTTGTGTGTGTGTGTGTGTGTGTGTGTGTTTCGCCATATATTGCTAAGCTTTATCACCACAGAGTTACTGCTGCAGCAGACTGATAATATCTTGGTTGACTAACCTTGATAGCCTTCGCAGCCGCGCGTTACATTGACTAAAACAACAACAACTCGTCGTCTGTTCGGAAAGATAAACTCCATTTGAAGTCTGGATATCATTTCCATCGTTCTTCACTCATAACATTTTTTTTTTCCTTAAAGATA
>NW_027001987.1:85000-92500 GCF_036934945.1 Oncorhynchus masou masou
TTTATAAGCTGGCATAGAGAGTCCCAATCCATAAGTACGGGCTGCTTCAAGAGAAAGAACCCTCACGTCTCTGACTGTGTTTGTGTCTTCAATATGCTACATCAACTCTGTACCCCATAGAAACACTATGCTTAGTTCATCTCCACTGTACCCCATAGAAACACTATGCTTAGTTCATCAACACTGTACCTCAGAGAGACACTCCACATCTAATCATTAGCTGGTGATTTTATTTCCATTCTGAGGAGGCTGCAATAGTCTGAAGTTGAGGTGTTTGTGTATGTCTTGGTGTGTCTCGGTGTGTGTGTGTGTGTCTCGGTGTGTCTCAGTGTGTGTGTGTGTGTGTCTAGGTGTGTGTGTGTATGTCTTGGTGTGTCTCAGTGTGTGTGTGTGTGTGTGTCTCGGTGTGTCTCAGTGTGTGTGTGTCTAGGTGTGTCTCGGTGTGTGTGTCTCTGTGTGTCTCAGGGTGTCTTGATGTGTCTCGGTGTGTGTGTGTGTGTGTCTCGATGTGTTTCGGTGTGTCTCAGTGTGTGTGTGTGTGTCTCTGTGTGTGTGTGTGTGTCTCGGTGTGTCTCTGTGTGTGTGCGTGTGTCTCTGTGTGTGTGTGTGTGTCTCTGTGTGTGTGTGTCTCGGTGTGTGTTTGTGAGTCTCGGTGTGCCTCTGTGTGTGTGTCTCTGTGTGTGTGTTTGGTGTGTCTCTCTCTCTCTCTGTGTGTGTGTGTGTGTGTGTGTAGATTCTGGACAAACAGTGCTAGTGTAATTATCCACAGCCCCGTCTTCTCATCAAGAGGATAAAAGCTAATGAATCACACACAGGCCAGCACAGGGTCTGTATAATGAAGAGAGAGAGGGGGGGATGGGGGTGGAAAGAGAGAGAGGAGAATAACAGATAAAGGGGGGTAAAAAATGGGGAGAGAGAGAGAGAGGGGGAGAGAGAAGAGGAGCTGGAGAGAGAGAGAGAGAGAGAGAGAGAGAGAGAGGTGGAGAGCGAAGAGGAGCTAGAGAGAGAGAGAGAGAGAGAGAGAGAGAGAGAGAGAGAGATGGCCACACACACACACACACAAGTCATTCACAGTGTGGTCTCATCACCATAAATAAATAATATATACAAAAAAGTTACAAAGAGCAAAACAACAACTTGTTATGCGTCCAGCAGATCATGTTTACAGTAGTCTGCATGTGTCGTGGTGGCTGAGAGAGAGAGAGTGAGAGAGAGAGAGAGAGAGAGAGTGTGTTCGGGCACTCTTAAAAACATCACTAATTAATGCTCCAAGGGTCTACATTGTTATTAATGACAAACAAGAAAAGGATGGAAGAGGGGAGGAGGGGAGGAGGGAAGGAGAGGAGGATAAGAGGAAGGAAGAGGAGAGGAGAGGAGAGGGGAGGGAAGGGGAGGAGGAGAGGAGGATAAGAGGAGGATTGAGGAAGGAAGAGGAGAGGAGAGGAGCAGGTGAGGAGAGGAGAGGAGAGGAGCAGGAGAGGATAGGAGCAGGAGGGGAGGGTAGGAGCAAGAGAGGAGAGGAGCAGGAGAGGAGGGAAGCAGGGCGGAGAGGAGAGAAGAGGAGGAGAGTAGGAGAGGAGGGGAGTAGGTGGGGGAGAGGAGGGGTGGGGAGAGAAGAGGACGAACAACAGAGGGGAGTGGAGAGGAGAGGAGAGGAAAGGAGAGCAGAGGAGAGGAGGGGAGGGGAGCAGGAGAGGAGAGGAGTGGAGCAGGAGAGGAGAAGAGCAGGAGGGGAGGAGAGGATAGAGAGGAGAGATGGGGAGCGGAGGGAAGCAGGGGGAGAGGAAAGAAGAGGAGATGGGAGAGGTGATGATCAGGAGGTGGGAGGAGAGGAGGGGGATGATGAGGGAAGGAGGAGGGGAGCAGGAGCATGAGGAGAAGGTAAAAAGCAAGACCACAAATGAAGCAATTATCAGTCTGTCTGTCTGTCTGTCTCTCTCTGTCTGTATGTCCCTCTGTCTGTCTGTTTGACTCTGTCTGTCTGTCTCTCTGTCTGTCTCTCTGTCTCTGTCTGTCTGTCTCTTTGTCTCTGTCTGTCTCTTTGTCTCTGTCTGTCTGTCTGTCTCTCTGTCTGTCTCTCTGTCTGTATGTCTCTCTGTCTGTCTCTTTGTCTCTGTCTGTCTGTCTCTCTGTCTGTCTCTTTGTCTCTGTCTGTCTCTCTGTTTGACTCTGTCTGTCTGTCTGTTTGACTGGTAGACCGACGTTACCTGACCCTGTCTTCCTAGAGCGGCAGGTTGATTGCTATTCTACTTTAAACACCACCTCTGTGTCAGTGGGTGTAAAGTGAAATGGATTTTGTCACAGAATCTCTTTGGTTGTGGATCAGGTTAGCATGTATAACGTTCTTTGACATGGAGAGAGAGGGGTTTAGAAACTGGTAAAGAGGAAGCCTATGTTTGCAGACAGTCTAGTTTATACTTCATTCATGTACGAACACAAGACTTGTTCTCAGAGTGTCAGGACCCGGTTACGAACCTGGGTCTCCGGAGTGAGAAACAGTCACTTAACCAACTGAGCCACGAATAGTCAGCAGAACCCAGAAGATGAGGCAGACACAGCAGTACTTAAGACGGTGTATTTAATAAAGTAAAAAAGGAGAAGTCCTTCAATACAAAATGGCAAATCCAAAAGGTGGTAGGAATAGCACAAAAAAGCCTCAAGAGATACTCAAAAACAAAAACAGAATTCCACAAGAGCATCCACCGGAATCGACAAGAATACACAGAACACTAGGGCTGGGTGCTAACATACAAACACAGAGCACAGAACTGAGGGAAACTAAGGGTTTAAATACAATCAGGGAAAACGAGGCACAGGTGCAAATAATAATGGGGAACAAAGGAAAAAACATAAGGTCAAAAAGCACAATGGGGGCATCTAGTGACCAAAACCCGGAACAACCCTGGCCAAATCCTGACACAGAGTCAAGACAAATCTCTTCAAACGGTGCCTATTCAGACGATCACTAAACCACCGATTTCATTCCCACTGTATCGTTGTGCTCAACATTCACAGGGAAAACTTTGAGGGTAGGCTGTTCTGCCAAAGTCCAGTCTGCTAGGTGTGTGGACCCGCTACCACCTGGGCCTCAGTAGAGGGACCAGTCTGCTAGGTGGATGGACCATCTATCACCTGGGCCTCAGTAGAGGGACCAGTCTGCTAGGTGTGTGGACCCGCTATCACCTGGGCCTCAGTAGAGGGACCAGTCTGCTAGGTGTGTGGACCCGGTACCACCTGGGCCTCAGTAGAGGGACCAGTCTGCTAGGTGTGTGGACCCGCAACCACCTGGGCCTCAGTAGAGGGACCAGTCTGCTAGGTGAGTGGACCCGCTACCACCTGGGCCTCAGTAGAGGGACCAGTCTGCTAGGTGTGTGGACCCGCTACCACCTGGGCCTCAGTAGAGGGACCAGTCTGCTAGGTGTGTGGACCCGCTACCACCTGGGCCTCAGTAGAGGGACCAGTCTGCTAGGTGTGTGGACCATCTATCACCTGGGCCTCAGTAGAGGGACCAGTCTGCTAGGTGTGTGGACCATCTATCACCTGGGCCTCAGTAGAGGGACCAGTCTGCTAGGTGTGTGGACCATCTATCACCTGGGCCTCAGTAGAGGGACCAGTCTGCTAGGTGTGTGGACCATCTATCACCTGGGCCTCAGTAGAGGGACCAGTCTGCTAGGTGAGTGGACCATCTATCACCTGGGCCTCAGTAGAGGGACCAGTCTGCTAGGTGTGTGGACCCGCTATCACCTGAGCCTCAGTAGAGGGACCAGTCTGCTAGGTGTGTGGACCCGCTATCACCTGGGTCTCAGTAGAGGGACCAGTCTGCTAGGTGGATGGACCATCTATCACCTGGGCCTCAGTAGAGGGACCAGTCTGCTAGGTGGGTGGACCATCTATCACCTGGGCTTCAGTAGAGGGACCAGTCTGCTAGGTGGGTGGACCATCTATCACCTGGGCCTCAGTAGAGGGACCAGTCTGCAAGGTGAGTGGACCATCTATCACCTGGGCCTCAGTAAGGGGACCAGTCTGCTAGGTGTGTGGACCATCTATCCTCTGGGCCTCAGTAGAGGGACCAGTCTGCTAGGTGTGTGGACCCGCTATCACCTGGGCCTCAGTAGAGGGACCAGTCTGCTAGGTGTGTGGACCCGCTATCACCTGGGCCTCAGTAGAGGGACCAGTCTGCTAGGTGTGTGGACCCGCTATCACCTGGGCCTCAGTAGAGGGACCAGTCTGCTAGGTGTGTGGACCCGCTATCACCTGGGCCTCAGTAGAGGGACCAGTCTGCTAGGTGGGTGGACGATCTATCACCTGGGCCTCAGTAGAGGGACCAGTCTGCTAGGTGTGTGGACCCGCTACCACCTGGGCCTCAGTAGAGGGACCAGTCTGCTAGGTGTGTGGACCATCTATCACCTGGGCCTCAGTAGAGGGACCAGTCTGCTAGGTGTGTGGACCATCTATCACCTGGGCCTCAGTAGAGGGACCAGTCTGCTAGGTGTGTGGACCATCTATCACCTGGGCCTCAGTAGAGGGACCAGTCTGCTAGGTGTGTGGACCATCTATCACCTGGGCCTCAGTAGAGGGACCAGTCTGCTAGGTGAGTGGACCATCTATCACCTGGGCCTCAGTAGAGGGACCAGTCTGCTAGGTGTGTGGACCCGCTATCACCTGAGCCTCAGTAGAGGGACCAGTCTGCTAGGTGTGTGGACCCGCTATCACCTGGGTCTCAGTAGAGGGACCAGTCTGCTAGGTGGATGGACCATCTATCACCTGGGCCTCAGTAGAGGGACCAGTCTGCTAGGTGGGTGGACCATCTATCACCTGGGCTTCAGTAGAGGGACCAGTCTGCTAGGTGGGTGGACCATCTATCACCTGGGCCTCAGTAGAGGGACCAGTCTGCAAGGTGAGTGGACCATCTATCACCTGGGCCTCAGTAAGGGGACCAGTCTGCTAGGTGTGTGGACCATCTATCCTCTGGGCCTCAGTAGAGGGACCAGTCTGCTAGGTGTGTGGACCCGCTATCACCTGGGCCTCAGTAGAGGGACCAGTCTGCTAGGTGTGTGGACCCGCTATCACCTGGGCCTCAGTAGAGGGACCAGTCTGCTAGGTGTGTGGACCCGCTATCACCTGGGCCTCAGTAGAGGGACCAGTCTGCTAGGTGTGTGGACCCGCTATCACCTGGGCCTCAGTAGAGGGACCAGTCTGCTAGGTGGGTGGACGATCTATCACCTGGGCCTCAGTAGAGGGACCAGTCTGCTAGGTGTGTGGACCATCTACCACCTGGGCCTCAGTAGAGGGACCAGTCTGCTAGGTGGGTGGACCATCTATCACCTGGGCCTCAGTAGAGGGACCAGTCTGCTAGGTGGGTGGACCCGCTATCACCTGGGCCTCAGTAGAGGGACCAGTCTGCTAGGTGGATGGACCATCTATCACCTGGGCCTCAGTAGAGGGACCAGTCTGCTAGGTGTGTGGACCCGCTATCACCTGGGCCTCAGTAGAGGGACCAGTCTGCTAGGTGGGTGGACCCGCTATCACCTGGGCCTCAGTAGAGGGACCAGTCTGCTAGGTGGGTGGACCATCTATCACCTGGGCCTCAGTAGAGGGACCAGTCTGCTAGGTGTGTGGACCCGCTATCACCTGGGCCTCAGTAGAGGGACCAGTCTGCTAGGTGTGTGGACCATCTATCACCTGGGCCTCAGTAGAGGGACCAGTCTGCTAGGTGGATGGACCATCTATCACCTGGGCTTCAGTAGAGGGACCAGTCTGCTAGGTGGGTGGACCATCTATCACCTGGGCTTCAGTAGAGGGACCAGTCTGCTAGGTGGATGGACCATCTATCACCTGGGCTTCAGTAGAGGGACCAGTCTGCTAGGTGGGTGGACCATCTATCACCTGGGCCTCAGTAGAGGGACCAGTCTGCTAGGTGTGTGGACCATCTATCACCTGGGCCTCAGTAGAGGGACCAGTCTGCTAGGTGGGTGGACCATCTATCACCTGGGCCTCAGTAGAGGGACCAGTCTGCTAGGTGGATGGACCATCTATCACCTGGGCCTCAGTAGAGGGACCAGTCTGCTAGGTGGTGGACCATCTATCACCTGGGCCTCAGTAGAGGGACCAGTCTGCTAGGTGGATGGACCATCTACCACCTGGGCCTCAGTAGAGGGACCAGTCTGCTAGGTGGGTGGACCATCTATCCTCTGGGCCTCAGTAGAGGGACCAGTCTGCTAGGTGGATGGACCATCTATCACCTGGGCCTCAGTAGAGGGACCAGTCTGCTAGGTGGGTGGACCATCTATCACCTGGGCCTCAGTAGAGGGACCAGTCTGCTAGGTGGGTGGACCATCTATCCTCTGGGCCTCAGTAGAGGGACCAGTCTGCAAGGTGAGTGGACCATCTACCACCTGGACATCCTGTGCCCTTTATAATGAGCCTGGACCAATAGGACCATCTGGTCTAAAGTAGTGTACTATTTAGGGAATAGGGCCCCATAGGACTCTGGTCTAAAGTAGTGCACTATACAGGGATTAGGGTGCCGTTTGGGACAGTAGGCAGGCTGTCCCTTTCCTGTTAGGCTTTATGAGAATCACCGTAGGCAGCGTTGAGTGTGTGTGGCTGTGGGTGTGTGTGTGTGTGAGTGTGTGTGTGTGTGTGTGTGTGTGTGTGTGTGGGGGTGTGTGTGGGTGGGGTGTGTGTGTGTGGGGGTGTGTGTGGCTGTGGGTGTCAGTGTGTGTGTGTGTGGGTGGGTGGGTGTGAGTTTGTTTGTGTGTGTGTCTGTGGGAGTGAGTGAGTGGGTGTGTGTGTGTTTATAGTGTGTGTGTGTGTGTGTGTGTGTGTGTGTGTGTGTGTGTGTGTGTGTGTGTGTGTGTGTGTGAGAGAGAGAGTATGTGAATGTGTGTGAGTGTGTGAGTGAGTGGGTGTGTGTGTTCATAGTGTGTGTGTGTGTGTGTGTGTGTGTGTGTGTGTGTGTGTGTGTGTGTGTGTGTGTGTGTGTGTGTGTGTGTGTGTGTGTGTGTGTGTGTGTGTGTGTGTAAATCACCACAGGCACAATCCCCCATTACTGTCAGTATAGATCAGTGCCCATCTCATTAGCGTCACAACCGGCATTAATGCATTTTACATTGGGGTGTGAGGTGTGTGTGTCTGTGTGTGTGTGTGTGTGTGTGAGGTGTGTGTGTCTGCGTGTGTGTGTGTGTGTCTGTGTGTGTGTGTGTGTCTGTGTGTGTGTGTGTGTGTGTGTGTGTGTGTGTGTGTGTGTGTGTGTGTGTGTGTGTGTGTGTGTGAGTGTGAGTGAGTGTGTGTGTGTGTGTGAGTGAGTGAGTGAGTGACTGAGTCAGTGTGTGTGTGTGTTAGTGTGTGTGTGTGTGTGTTAAGTGTGTGTGTGTGTGTTAGGTGTATGTGTGTGTGTTAGGTGTGTGTGTGTGTGTTAGGTGTTTGTGCGTGTGTTAGGTGTGTGTGTGTGTGTGTGTGTTAGGTGTGTTAGGTGTGTGTGTGTTAGGTGTGTATGTG
>NW_027001987.1:104756-114756 GCF_036934945.1 Oncorhynchus masou masou
CAGCTCTTATGTGACCCCCCTCCACCAGGCATGGAGCATACAGTAATGCTATTAACACACACACCACCCCACTTTGGAATCAGTCACGCTGTGGTTTGGGGCTTAGGGGCGAACAAAAGAGGCCATCTGAGAGAGCCAAACACACACACACAAACAAACACACACACACAAACAAACAAACACACACACACACACACAAACAAACACACACACACAAACAAACACACACACACACACACACACACACACACACATACACAAAGGACAGATAGCCTTATCCTAAAGAGGTCAGATGGATGTTTACAGAACAACAGTCTGGGGAGGTCAGATGAATGTTTACAGAACAACAGTCTGAGGAGGTCAGATGAATGTTTACAAAACAACAGTCTGAGGAGGTCAGATGAATGTTTACAGAACAACAGACTGAGGAGGTCAGATGAATGTTTACAAAACAACAGTCTGAGGAGGTCAGATGAATGTTTACAAAACAACAGTCTGAGGAGGAGGTCAGATGGATGTTTACAAAACAACAGTCTGGGGAGGAGGTCAGATGAATGTTTACAAAACAACAGACTGAGGAGGTCAGATGAATGTTTACAAAACAACAGTCTGAGGAGGTCAGATAGATGTTTACAAAACAACAGACTGAGGAGGTCAGATGAATGTTTACAAAACAACAGTCTGAGGAGGTCAGATGAATGTTTACAGAACAACAGTCTGGGGAGGAGGTCAGATGAATGTTTACAAAACAACAGTCTGAGGAGGAGGTCAGATGAATGTTTACAAAACAACAGTCTGGGGAGGAGGTCAGATGAATGTTTACAAAACAACAGTCTGAGGAGGTCAGATAAATGTTTACAAAACAACAGTCTGAGGAGGAGGTCAGATGAATGTTTACAAAACAACAGTCTGAGGAGGTCAGATGAATGTTTACAAAACAACAGACTGAGGAGGTCAGATGGATGTTTACAGAACAACAGTCTGAGGAGGTCAGATGAATGTTTACAAAACAACAGTCTGAGGAGGTCAGATGAATGTTTACAAAACAACAGTCTGGGGAGGTCAGATGGATGTTTACAAAACAACAGACTGAGGAGGAGGTCAGATGAATGTTTACAAAACAACAGACTGAGGAGGTCAGATGGATGTTTACAGAACAACAGTCTGAGGAGGTCAGATGAATGTTTACAAAACAACAGTCTGAGGAGGTCAGATGAATGTTTACAAAACAACAGACTGAGGAGGTCAGATGGATGTTTACAGAACAACAGTCTGAGGAGGTCAGATGAATGTTTACAAAATAACAGTCTGAGGAGGTCAGATTAATGTTTACAAAACAACAGTCTGGGGAGGTCAGATGGATGTTTACAAAACAACAGACTGAGGAGGAGGTCAGATGAATGTTTACAAAACAACAGACTGAGGAGGTCAGATGGATGTTTACAGAACAACAGTCTGAGGAGGTCAGATGAATGTTTACAGAACAACAGTCTGAGGAGGTCAGATGAATGTTTACAAAACAACAGTCTGAGGAGGAGGTCAGATGGATGTTTACAAAACAACAGTCTGGGGAGGAGGTCAGATGAATGTTTACAAAACAACAGACTGAGGAGGTCAGATGAATGTTTACAAAACAACAGTCTGAGGAGGTCAGATAGATGTTTACAAAACAACAGACTGAGGAGGTCAGATGAATGTTTACAAAACAACAGTCTGAGGAGGAGGTCAGATGAATGTTTACAGAACAACAGACTGAGGAGGAGGTCAGATGAATGTTTACAAAACAACAGTCTGAGGAGGTCAGATAAATGTTTACAAAACAACAGTCTGAGGAGGTCAGATAAATGTTTACAAAACAACAGTCTGAGGAGGAGGTCAGATGAATGTTTACAAAACAACAGTCTGAGGAGGAGGTCAGATGAATGTTTACAAAACAACAGTCTGAGGAGGTCAGATGAATGTTTACAAAACAACAGACTGAGGAGGTCAGATGGATGTTTACAGAACAACAGTCTGAGGAGGTCAGATGAATGTTTACAAAACAACAGTCTGAGGAGGTCAGATGAATGTTTACAAAACAACAGTCTGGGGAGGTCAGATGGATGTTTACAAAACAACAGACTGAGGAGGAGGTCAGATGAATGTTTACAAAACAACAGACTGAGGAGGTCAGATGGATGTTTACAGAACAACAGTCTGAGGAGGTCAGATGAATGTTTACAAAACAACAGTCTGAGGAGGTCAGATGAATGTTTACAAAACAACAGTCTGGGGAGGAGGTCAGATGAATGTTTACAAAACAACCGTCTGGGGAGGAGGTCAGATGAATGTTTACAAAACAACAGACTGAGGAGGAGGTCAGATGGATGTTTACAAAACAACAGTCTGAGGAGGTCAGATGAATGTTTACAAAACAACAGTCTGAGGAGGAGGTCAGATGAATGTTTACAAAACAACAGACTGAGGAGGTCAGATGGATGTTTACAAAACAACAGACTGAGGAGGTCAGATGAATGTTTACAAAACAACAGTCTGGGGAGGAGGTCAGATGAATGTTTACAAAACAACAGACTGAGGAGGTCAGATGGATGTTTACAAAACAACAGACTGAGGAGGTCAGATGGATGTTTACAAAACAACAGACTGAGGAGGTCAGATGGATGTTTACAGAACAACAGTCTGAGGAGGTCAGATGGATGTTTACAGAACAACAGTCTGAGGAGGAGGTCAGATAGATGTTTACAAAACAACAGACTGAGGAGGAGGTCAGATAGATGTTTACAAAACAACAGACTGAGGAGGTCAGATGAATGTTTACAAAACAACAGTCTGAGGAGGTCAGATGGATGTTTACAGAACAACAGTCTGAGGAGGAGGTCAGATGAATGTTTACAGAACAACAGTCTGAGGAGGAGGTCAGATGGATGTTTACAGAACAACAGTCTGAGGAGGAGGTCAGATGAATGTTTACAAAACAACAGACTGAGGAGGAGGTCAGATAGATGTTTACAAAACAACAGACTGAGGAGGTCAGATGAATGTTTACAAAACAACAGTCTGAGGAGGTCAGATGGATGTTTACAAAACAACAGACTGAGGAGGAGGTCAGATAGATGTTTACAAAACAACAGACTGAGGAGGAGGTCAGATAGATGTTTACAAAACAACAGACTGAGGAGGTCAGATGAATGTTTACAAAACAACAGTCTGAGGAGGTCAGATGGATGTTTACAGAACAACAGTCTGAGGAGGAGGTCAGATAGATGTTTACAAAACAACAGACTGAGGAGGTCAGATGAATGTTTACAAAACAACAGTCTGAGGAGGTCAGATGGATGTTTACAAAACAACAGACTGAGGAGGAGGTCAGATAGATGTTTACAAAACAACAGACTGAGGAGGAGGTCAGATAGATGTTTACAAAACAACAGACTGAGGAGGAGGTCAGATAGATGTTTACAAAACAACAGACTGAGGAGGTCAGATGAATGTTTACAAAACAACAGTCTGAGGAGGAGGTCAGATGAATGTTTACAGAACAACAGTCTGGGGAGGAGGTCAGATGAATGTTTACAGAACAACAGTCTGAGGAGGAGGTCAGATGGATGTTTACAAAACAACAGTCTGAGGAGGTCAGATGAATGTTTACAGAACAACAGTCTGAGGAGGAGGTCAGATGAATGTTTACAGAACAACAGACAGTCTCTTATCCGTCTCCTCTCAGGAAGATTATAACATCACAGGAGAGACACTGATAACAGACTGCAGAGAAGAGGAGAGAAGGAGGAGCAGGACGAAAGGAGAGGTGAAGAGGAGAGGAGAGGAGAGGAGGAGGAGAGGTGATGAGAGGAGAGGAGAGGAGAGGAGATGAGAGGAGATGAGGAGGATAAGAGAGGAGAGGAGAGGAGAGGAGAGGGAGAGGAGAGGGGAGAGGAGAGGAGAGGAGAGAGGAGAGGAGAGGAGAGGGAGAGGAGAGGAGAGGAGAGGAGAGGAGAGGAGAGGAGAGGAGAGGAGAGGAGAGGAGAGGAGAGGGAGGAGAGAGAGAGGAGAGGAGAGGGAGAGGAGAACACAGGAGGAAGAGGAGAGGAGATGAGACGAGGAGGATAAGAGAGGAGAGGAGAGGAGAGGAGAGGAGAGGAGAGGAGAGGAGAGGAGAGGAGAGGAGAGGAGAGGAGAGGAGAGGAGAGGAGAGGAGAGGAGAGGAGAGGAGAGGAGAGGAGAGGAGAGGAGAGGCAGCGCGACATTGTGCCTTTTGGCTGTGAAGTGAATAACTCAGATCAGCTGTAAAACAGTTTAAGTAACATTAAAAACGTGGAGTAAAGAACTGGATAATGCAGTGGAGAGAAACAAAGTGTACAGAACACACACACACCTAACACACACACACCTAACACACACATACACACCTAACACACACACACCTAACACACACACACCTAACACACCTAACACACACATACACACCTAACACACACACACCTAACACACCTAACACACACATACACACCTAACACACACACACCTAACACACCTAACACACACATACACACCTAACACACACACACACCTAACACACACACACCTAACACACCTAACACACACATACACACCTAACACACACACACACACACCTAACACACACATGCACACACACCTAACACACACACACACCTAACACACACACACACACACCTAACACACACACATACACACACACACACACTTAACACAGACACACACACACACACACACACCTAACACACACACACACTGACTCAGTCACTCACTCACTCACACACACTCACTCACACTCACACACACACACACACACACACACACACACACACACACACACACACACACACACACACACACACACACACACACACAGAGACACAAACACAGACACACACACACAGACACACACACCTCACACACACACACACACACACACACAGACACAGACACACACCTCACACCCCAATGTAAAATGCATTAATGCCGGTTGTGACGCTAATGAGATGGGCACTGATCTATACTGACAGTAATGGGGGATTGTGCCTGTGGTGATTTACACACACACACACACACACACACACACACACACACACACACACACACACACTCTCTCACACACACTATAAACACACACACCCACACACACACACACTCACACACACACACACACACACACACACACACACACACACACACACACACACACACACACACACACACACACACACACACACACACACACACACAGACACACACACACACACACTCACACCCACAGCCACACACACACGCACAAACAAACTCACACCCACCCACCCACACACACACACACACACTGACACCCACAGCCACACACCCCCCCACACACACACCCCACCCACACACACACCCCACACACACACACACACTCACACACACACTCTCACACACACACACACACACACACCCACAGCCACACACACTCAACGCTGCCTACGGTGATTCTCATAAAGCCTAACAGGAAAGGGACAGCCTGCCTACTGTCCCAAACGGCACCCTAATCCCTGTATAGTGCACTACTTTAGACCAGATGGTCCTATTGGTCCAGGCTCATTATAAAGGGTACAGGATGTCCAGGTGGTAGATGGTCCACCCACCTAGCAGACTGGTCCCTCTACTGAGGCCCAGGTGATAGATGGTCCACCCACCTAGCAGACTGGTCCCTCTACTGAGGCCCAGGTGATAGATGGTCCACCCACCTCGCAGACTGGTCCCTCTACTGAGGCCCAGGTGATAGATGGTCCACCCACCTAGCAGACTGGTCCCTCTACTGAGGCCCAGGTGATAGATGGTCCACCCACCTAGCAGACTGGTCCCTCTACTGAGGCCCAGGTGATAGATGGTCCACCCACCTAGCAGACTGGTCCCTCTACTGAGGCCCAGGTGATAGATGGTCCACCCACCTAGCAGACTGGTCCCTCTACTGAGGCCCAGGTGATAGATGGTCCACCCACCTAGCAGACTGGTCCCTCTACTGAGGCCCAGGTGATAGATGGTCCACCCACCTAGCAGACTGGTCCCTCTACTGAGGCCCAGGTGATAGATGGTCCACCCACCTAGCAGACTGGTCCCTCTACTGAGGCCCAGGTGATAGCGGGTCCACACACCTAGCAGACTGGTCCCTCTACTGAGGCCCAGGTGATAGCGGGTCCATCCACCTAGCAGACTGGTCCCTCTACTGAGGCCCAGGTGATAGCGGGTCCACTCACCTAGCAGACTGGTCCCTCTACTGAGGCCCAGGTGATAGCGGGTCCACCCACCTAGCAGACTGGTCCCTCTACTGAGGCCCAGGTGATAGCGGGTCCATCCACCTAGCAGACTGGTCCCTCTACTGAGGCCCATGTGATAGCGGGTCCATCCACCTAGCAGACTGGTCCCTCTACTGAGGCCCAGGTGATAGCGGGTCCATCCACCTAGCAGACTGGTCCCTCTACTGAGGCCCAGGTGATAGCGGGTCCACACACCTAGCAGACTGGTCCCTCTACTGAGGCCCAGGTGATAGCGGGTCCACACACCTAGCAGACTGGTCCCTCTACTGAGGCCCAGGTGATAGCGGGTCCACACACCTAGCAGACTGGTCCCTCTACTGAGGCCCAGGTGATAGATGGTCCACACACCTAGCAGACTGGTCCCTCTACTGAGGCCCAGGTGATAGATGGTCCACACACCTAGCAGACTGGTCCCTCTACTGAGGCCCAGGTGATAGATGGTCCACACACCTAGCAGACTGGTCCCTCTACTGAGGCCCAGGTGATAGCGGGTCCACACACCTAGCAGACTGGTCCCTCTACTGAGGCCCAGGTGATAGCGGGTCCACACACCTAGCAGACTGGTCCCTCTACTGAGGCCCAGGTGATAGATGGTCCACACACCTAGCAGACTGGTCCCTCTACTGAGGCCCAGGTGATAGATGGTCCACACACCTAGCAGACTGGTCCCTCTACTGAGGCCCAGGTGATAGATGGTCCACACACCTAGCAGACTGGTCCCTCTACTGAGGCCCAGGTGATAGCGGGTCCACACACCTAGCAGACTGGTCCCTCTACTGAGGCCCAGGTGGTAGCGGGTCCACACACCTAGCAGACTGGTCCCTCTACTGAGGCCCAGGTGGTAGCGGGTCCACCCACCTAGCAGACTGGTCCCTCTACTGAGGCCCAGGTGGTAGCGGGTCCACACACCTAGCAGACTGGTCCCTCTACTGAGGCCCAGGTGGTAGCGGGTCCACACACCTAGCAGACTGGTCCCTCTACTGAGGCCCAGGTGGTAGCGGGTCCACCCACCTAGCAGACTGGTCCCTCTACTGAGGCCCAGGTGGTAGCGGGTCCACACACCTAGCAGACTGGTCCCTCTACTGAGGCCCAGGTGGTAGCGGGTCCACACACCTAGCAGACTGGTCCCTCTACTGAGGCCCAGGTGGTAGCGGGTCCACACACCTAGCAGACTGGTCCCTCTACTGAGGCCCAGGTGGTAGCGGGTCCACCCACCTAGCAGACTGGTCCCTCTACTGAGGCCCAGGTGGTAGCGGGTCCACACACCTAGCAGACTGGTCCCTCTACTGAGGCCCAGGTGGTAGCGGGTCCACACACCTAGCAGACTGGACTTTGGCAGAACAGTCTACCCTCAAAGTTTTCCCTGTGAATGTTGAGCACAACGATACAGTGGGAATGAAATCGGTGGTTTAGTGATCGTCTGAATAGGTACCGTTTGAAGAGATTTGTCTTGACTCTGAGAACAAGTCTTGTGTTCGTACATGAATGAAGTATAAACTAGACTGTCTGAAAACATAGGCTTCCTCTTTACCAGTTTCTAAACCCCTCTCTCTCCATGTCAAAGAACGTTATACATGCTAACCTGATCCACAACCAAAGAGATTCTGTGACAAAATCCATTTCACTTTACACCCACTGACACAGAGGTGGTGTTTAAAGTAGAATAGCAATCAACCTGCCGCTCTAGGAAGACAGGGTCAGGTAACGTCGGTCTACCAGTCAAACAGACAGACAGAGAGACACACAGACAGACAGAGTCAAACAGACAGACAGAGAGACAGAGAGACAGGCAGAGACAAAGAGACAGACAGAGAGACAGACAGACAGAGAGACAGACAGACAGAGAGACAGACAGAGAGACATACAGACAGAGAGACAGACAGAGACAGAGAGACAGACAGACAGAGACAAAGAGACAGACAGAGAGACAGACAGAGATACAGACAGACAGAGAGACAGACAGAGACAGAGAGACAGACAGACAGAGACAAAGAGACAGACAGAGAGACATACAGACAGAGAGACAGATGGAGACAGAGACAGAGAGACAGACAGAGAGACAGACAGACAGACAGACAGACAGAGAGACAGACAGAGACAGAGACAGAGAGACAGACAGACAGAGAGACAGACAGACAGAGAGACAGACAGAGACAGAGACAGAGAGACAGACAGAGTCAAACAGACAGACAGAGAGACATACAGACAGAGAGACAGACAGAGACAGAGAGACAGACAAACAGAGACAAAGAGACAGACAGAGAGACATACAGACAGAGAGACAGACACAGAGACAGACAGACAGACAGACAGACAGACACCTACCCCCCTCTCCCCCACCTACCCCCCTCCTCTCCTCCCACCTCCTGATCATCACCTCTCCCGTCTCCTCTTCTTTCCTCTCCCCCTGCTTCCCTCCGCTCCCCATCTCTCCTCTCTATCCTCTCCTCCCCTCCTGCTCTTCTCCTCTCCTGCTCCACTCCTCTCCTCTCCTGCTCCCCTCCCCTCCTCTCCTCTGCTCTCCTTTCCTCTCCTCTCCTCTCCACTCCCCTCTGTTGTTCGTCCTCTTCTCTCCCCACCCCTCCTCTCCCCCACCTACTCCCCTCCTCTCCTACTCTCCTCCTCTTCTCTCCTCTCCGCCCTGCTTCCCTCCTCTCCTGCTCCTCTCCTCTCTTGCTCCTACCCTCCCCTCCTGCTCCTATCCTCTCCTGCTCCCCTCCCCTCCTCCTCATCTCCCGTCCTTTCCTCTCCTGCTCCTCTCCTCTCCTCTCCTCACCTGCTCCTCTCCTCTCCTCTTCCTTCCTCAATCCTCCTCTTATCCTCCTCTCCTCCTCCCCTTCCCTCCCCTCTCCTCTCCTCTCCTCTTCCTTCCTCTTATCCTCCTCTCCTCCTCCCCTTCCCTCCCCTCTCCTCTCCTCTCCTCTTCCTTCCTCTTATCCTCCTCTCCTTCCCTCCTCTCCTCCTCCCCTCTCCTCTCCTCTTCCTTCCTCTTATCCTCCTCTCCTTCCCTCCTCCCCTCTTCCATCCTTTTCTTGTTTGTCATTAATAACAATGTAGACCCTTGGAGCATTAATTAGTGATGTTTTTAAGAGTGCCCGAACACACACACTCTCTCTCTCTCTCTCTCTCTCAGCCACCACGACACATGCAGACTACTGTAAACATGATCTGCTGGACGCATAACAAGTTGTTGTTTTGCTCTTTGTAACTTTTTTGTATATATTATTTATTTATGGTGATGAGACCACACTGTGAATGACTTGTGTGTGTGTGTGTGTGGCCATCTCTCTCTCTCTCTCTCTCTCTCTCTCTCTCTCTCTCTCTCTCTAGCTCCTCTTTGCTCTCCACCTCTCTCTCTCTCTCTCTCTCTCTCCAGCTCCTCTTCTCTCTCCCCCTCTCTCTCGCTCTCCCCATTTTTTACCCCCCTTTATCTGTTATTCTCCTCTCTCTCTTTCCACCCCCATCCCCCCTCTCTCTCTTCATTATACAGACCCTGTGCTGGCCTGTGTGTGATTCATTAGCTTTTATCCTCTTGATGAGAAGACGGGGCTGTGGATAATTACACTAGCACTGTTTGTCCAGAATCTACACACACACACACACACACACAGAGAGAGAGAGAGAGACACACCGAAACACACACACAGAGACACACACACAGAGGCACACCGAGA
>NW_027001987.1:117256-122256 GCF_036934945.1 Oncorhynchus masou masou
ACTAAACACCAACAACATGCTAAATAGGTACTCAGGAGGTTTTTCTGCTAACATACATAGAACGTTCCCCTAACTTAACAGAAAACTGGACACTCAAACATCTTGTGGAACATTACGGGTAACATAACAAAAACGTTGTCTCTACCTAGAATTGTTAGCTGTACGACACCCTTCAACACACCTTTTCAGGGAAAGACTCTATTATCTTTAAGGAAAAAAAAAATGTTATGAGTGAAGAACGATGGAAATGATATCCAGACTTCAAATGGAGTGCTTATGGAGTGTTTATCTTTCCAAACAGACGACGAGTTGTTGTTGTTTTAGTCAATGTAACGCGCGGCTGCGAAGACTATCAAGGTTAGTCAACCAAGATATTATCAGTCTGCTGCAGCAGTAACTCTGTGGTGATAAAGCTTAGCAATATATGGCGAAACACACACACACACACACACACAAAGAAGGGATGTAAAGGTCCAAACTTTGAAGATAGGAGTGCCTCGGGCTGCTGGACCACAAACCAATCCAAATGTAGCATGTATTGTAGGGCTGGGCGATATGGCCAACGTATCATAGTATAACCAACACATACATTATACAAGGCAGTTAACCCACTGTTCCTAGGCCGTCATTGTAAATAAGAATTTGTTCTTAACTGACTTGCCATGTTAAATAAAGGTTAAATAAAATGCATTTCAAAATAAAATAACAAGCTGAAACAATAACTAGCTACAACAATAACTTGCTACAACAATAACTTGCTACAACAATAACTTGCTACAACAATAACTAGCTACAACAATAACTAGCTACAACAATAACTAGCTACAACAATAACAAGCTACAACAATAACTAGCCACAACAATAACTAGCTACAACAATAACTAGCTACAACAATAACTAGCTACAACAATAACTAGCTACAACAATAACAAGCTACAACAATAACTAGCTACAACAATAACTAGCTACAACAATAACTAGCTACAATAATAACTAGCTACAACAATAACTAGCTACAACAATAACAAGCCACAACAATAACAAGCTACAACAATAACTAGCTACAACAATAACTAGCTACAACAATAACAAGCTACAACAATAACTAGCTACAACAATAACTAGCTACAACAATAACTAGCTACAACAATAACTAGCTACAACAATAACTAGCTACAATAATAACTAGCTACAACAATAACTAGCTACAACAATAACAAGCCACAACAATAACAAGCTACAACAATAACTAGCTACAACAATAACTAGCTACAACAATAACTAGCTACAATAATAACTAGCTACAATAATAACTAGCTACAACAATAACTAGCCACAACAATAACTAGCTACAACAATAACTAGCTACAACAATAACTAGCTACAACAATAACAAGCTACAACAATAACTAGCCACAACAATAACTAGCTACAATAATAACAAGCTACAACAATAACTAGCTACAACAATAACTAGCTACAACAATAACTAGCTACAACAATAACTAGCTACAATAATAACAAGCTACAATAATAACAAGCTACAATAATAACTAGCTACAACAATAACGAGCTACAACAATAACTAGCTACACATGTGAAATGTGTGTAGGCCACCAGTACATCCTTTTTTATGGTGCGAATGTACAGGATAGAATTTAGTCCGTTACAGAGCCTTCAGGAAGTATTCAGACCCCTTGACTTTTTCCACATTTTGTTGTGTTACAGCCTGAATTTAAAATGGATTTAAATGTATATTGTGTTGTGTCACTGGCCTACACACAATACTCCATAATGTCAAAAGTGGAATTATATTTTTTGAAATGTTTACAAGTGAATTAAAAATGAAAAGCTGAAATGTCTTGAATCAATAAGTATTCAACTCCTTTGTTACGACAAGCCTCAATAAGTTCAGGAGGAAACATGTGCTTAAAAAGTCACATAATAAAAGTTACATGGACTCACTCTGTGTCATTCATTATTTGTGAACGACTACCTCGTCTCTGTACCCCCACACATACAGCTATCTGTAAGGTCCCTCATCTCTGTACCCCACACATACAATTATCTGTAAGGTCCCTCATCTCTGTACCCCACACATACAGCTATCTGTAAGGTCCCTCATCTCTGTACCCCACACATACAATTATCTGTAAGGTCCCTCATCTCTGTACCCCACACATACAGCTATCTGTAAGGTCCCTCATCTCTGTACCCCACACATACAATTATCTGTAAAGTCCCTCATCTCTGTACCCCAACACATACAATTATCTGTAAGGTCCCTCATCTCTGTACCCCACACATATGGTAAGGTCCCTCATCTCTGTACCCCACACATACAATTATCTGTAAGGTCCCTCATCTCTGTACCCCACACATACTGTAAGGTCCCTCATCTCTGTACCCCACACATACAGCTATCTGTAAGGTCCCTCATCTCTGTACCCCCACACATACAATTATCTGTAAGGTCCCTCATCTCTGTACCCCACACATACAATTATCTGTAAGGTCCCTCATCTCTGTACCCCACACATACTGTAAGGTCCCTCATCTCTGTACCCCACACATACTGTAAGGTCCCTCATCTCTGTACCCCACGCATACTGTAAGGTCCCTCATCTCTGTACCCCACACATACTGTAAGGTCCCTCATCTCTGTACCCCACACATACAATTATCTATAAGGTCCCTCATCTCTGTACCCCACACATACAATTATCTGTAAGGTCCCTCATCTCTGTACCCCACACATACAATTATCTGTAAGGTCCCTCATCTCTGTACCCCACACATACTGTAAGGTCCCTCATCTCTGTACCCCACACATACTGTAAGGTCCCTCATCTCTGTACCCCACACATACAATTATCTGTAAGGTCCCTCAGACCAGTAGTGAATTTCAAACACAGATTCAACCACAAAAACCAGGGAGGCTTTCCAATGTCTCTCAAAGAAGGGCACCTAATGGAAGCTAGGTAAAAACTTTAAAAAGCAGACATTGAATATCGCTTTGAGCACGGATAGGTTATTAATAAGTACACTTTTAATGGTGTATCAATACACCAAGTCATTACAAAGATTGAACCACTCAGGGATTTCACCAGGAGGCCAATGGTGACCTTAAAACAGTTACTGAGTTGAATGGCTGATAGGAGAACAGATGATGGATCAACAAAACTGTAGTTACTCCACAATACTAACCTAAATGACAGTGAAAAGAAGGAAGTCTGTACATTAACCATATATTTCAAAAAAGGTGCATCTTGTTTGCAACAAGGCACTTGAAGTAACACTGCACAAAATGTGGCGAAGAAATTAACTTTATGTCCTGAATTTTTAAAAAAGAGTTGTTTGAGGCAAATCCCAGAACACATCACTGAGTACCACTCTTCATATTTTCAATCATGGTGTTGGCTGCATCATGTTATGGGTATAATTGTTATCGGCAAGGACTAGATTGTTTTTTGGGGAATAAAAAGAAACAGAATAGAGTTAAGCACAGGCAAAATCATAGAGGGAAAACCTGGTTCAGTCTGCTTTCCAACAGACACTTGGGAGACTAACAACTTTTAGCAGGATAATAACCTACAACACAAGGTCAAATCTACACTGGAGTTGCTTACCAAGAAGGCAGTGAATGTTCCTGAGTGGCCGAGTTACAGTTTTGACTTAAATCGGCTTGAAAATCTATGGCAAGAATATATGTTTTTAAGTAATAATGTGCAAATATTGTACAATACAGGTGTGCACAGCTCTTAGAGACTTACCCAGAAAGACTCACAGCTCTTAGAGACTTACCCAGAAAGACTCACAGCTCTTAGAGACTTACCCAGAAATACTCACAGTTCTTAGAGACTTACCCAGAAAGACTCACAGCTCTTAGAGACTTACCCAAAAAGACTCACAGCTCTTAGAGACTCTCCAGAAAGACTCACAGCTCGTAGAGACTTACCCAGAGAGACTCACAGCTCTTAGAGACTTACCCAGAAAGTCTCACAGCTCGTAGAGACTTACCCAGAAAGACTCACAGCTCTTAGAGACATACCCAGAAAGACTCACAGCTCTTAGAGACATACCCAGAAAGACTCACAGCCAAAGGTGATTCTAACATGTATTGACTCAGGGGTCTGAATACTTACAGTTGAATTCAGAAGTTTACATACTTAGGTTGGACGTCGTTTAGGACATCTACTTTTTCCAACAATTGTTTACAGACAGAATATTTAACTTATAATTCACTGTATCACTATTCCAGTCGGTCAGAAATTTACATACACTAAGTTGACTGTGCCTTTAAACAGCCTGGAAAATTCCAGAAAATTATGTCATGGCTTTAGAATGTTCTGATAGGCTAATTGACATCATCTGAGTCAATTGCAGGTGTACCTGTGGATGTATTTTAAGGCCTACCTTCAAACTCAGTGACTTTTTGCTTGACATCATGGGAAAATCTTGTAGACCTCCACAAGTCGGGTTCATCCTTGGGAGAAATTTCCAAACGCCTGAAGGTACCACGTTCATCTGTACAAACAATAGTACCCAAGTATAAACACCATGGGACCACCCAGCCGTCATACCGCTCAGGAAGGAGACGCGTTCTGTCTCCTAGAGATGAAAGATACTTTGGTGTGAAAAGTGCAAATCAATCCCAGAACAACAGCAAAGGACCTTGTGAAGATGCTGGAGGAAACAGGTCCACAAGTATCTCCATCCACAGTAAAACGAGTCCTATATCGACATAACCTGAAAGGCCGCTCAGCAAGGAAGAAGCCACTGCTCCAAAACCGCCATAAAGCCAGACTACGGTTTGCAACTGCACATGGGGACAGAGATTGCACTTTTTTGGAGAAATGTCATCTAGTCTGATGAAACAAAAATAGAACTGTTTGGCCATAATGACCTTTGTTATGTTTGGAGGAAAAAGGGGGAGGCTTGCAAGCCGAAGAACACCATCCCAACAGTGAAGCACGGGGGTGGCAGCATGTTGGGGGGG
>NW_027001987.1:129756-152256 GCF_036934945.1 Oncorhynchus masou masou
GGCTGGCTGGTATCAATAAGGCACGTTTTATCATAATGCACCCGATGGACAAATTCCAGCTGCTTTGCTAAGTCGTAAATGCATTACCAGGTTTTGATTTGTTTCTTTTACAATTTACATTTAGTTAACGAACAAGGGGTAAAACTGCTCTACGGTTAACCAATCAACCATTACCACACGATATATTGGTGTATTGCAATGCATTGGATAGGCTACGCACACTGTGTCGCCCGTTTGGGCAAGCGCTCATAACCCACTAAAGGAATGAAGCGGACCGTTAGGTTGACGTTATTGATCTGGTCTGTTTCGCAGCGACATATCAATAACGTACACGTTTACGTAGCCTATAGTGTTGTATGAAGATGAAGATGATGTTGAAGACAACTTATTGTCATTGATTAAATGATTGAACGGTGGTAACAACATTGCGTAGATTCCTATCTCTTTCACATACTATAAACTCATACGTAACTATATGTATGTTGTATATACTTAATTACCCTATTGTCCAAAAGTTACAACAATATAAACAATGAACGGGACTCAAACAGACACTTGTGGGTTCCAGACTGACTAAAAACGACACTTGTGGGTTCCAGACGGACTCAAAACGGGAGTCAGAAGAAAGGCTCGTGGCTGCGTGGAGAGCATGCCCAAACTCTTTACGCAGGGCATGTCAGACTATCTACATAGAGTTCACGAATAGAATAAAAACGATACAATATTTCCATAATATGTAATCAAATGACCGAAGCAACAACAGTAGGGCTAAGCAAATGAAATAGAAGTCTTTTCACTTTTGAAGTGGCAAGATCACTTCAGGTTAATCACATTAGGCTACAAGTTATTACGGATGGCGAAGTAACGTTCACGGCCATTCCGCTCAACACTACGACATCCGGAACTGTTGTGGTCCAACTCAAAAGACCTCGGTCGATTTAACGATTTAACAAACAGAAAGAACAGTCAAGTGTGACACTATGTACCTGAAACGGTGATTGACTTGTTGGGAAACTGTCGATCTATAAGACTGACAGGTGTAAAAAAAAAAAAAAAGATAACAGGGCTACCTGACATGATTTTAACGTTACAATTGAGTGGTTAAATTGAGTGAAATTCAATTCTTACCTTTATAGACTTGTCCTCGTATCGTCACAAGCAAGCTGATAGCAGCCAAGAGACCGTGCACAACTTTATCCATGTCGAAACTGACAGCCGTAGTGTTATTAACCCCCGGTAGCAGGGTTAACTTGAGAGAGATAAACTATTGTTCTGTCTGTCACAAGTTCACTTGTCTGCCTCCCTATACTTCGCATCTAACTGACAGAGGGATAATAAAACGGTTATTTTCTCCCTTATTCCTCGGTTCGGTGTGAGGGACCAACGGCTGCTCCGTTTTCGACTTCCAACTGACTTCGCGCGGGGATGAATCTCAAGACTCCGGTATTACACCGGGAGGATAGAGTGGTTTCCGATCGGCGAGCTCTCTGCCTGCTGTCCTCTCTCTCTCTCCCTCTCTCTCTCTCTCTCTCTCTCTCTCTCTCGCTGCCTGCTGTACTCTCTCTCTGTCTCTCTCTCTGTCTCTCTCTCTCTGTCTCTGTCTCTCTCTCTCTCTCTCTCCTTCTCTCTCTCTCTCTGGTAGTATCGGAGCTCTCTGACTAACTGTGCTGGCAAACGCGAGGCAGAAACAGAGATGTCCACCGGAACGCGGGAACGGATGGTGTCGGTCACCGTATCCCCTCCTACTTCTTCTAACCAAGTTTGTTTTTTATTGAATTCAGTTTGGCATCTGTCTATCTACCTGCTTGTCTGTTTGTGAGAAAGTAGCATACAATGGGTTTTGGAAATGGGGGGGATTATTTTTTATGATGATGATGCACTGACTTTAACAATACCCTGAGATCAACGATACCGTGAGTGTAACGATTCCCTGAGTGTAACGATACCCTGAGTTTAATGATTCCCTGAGTGTAACGATACCCTGAGTTAAACGATGCCATGACTTTAACGATTCCCGGAGATTAATGATACCGTGAGTGTAACGATTCCCTGAGTTAAACGATGCCATGACTTTAACATACCCTGACTTTAATGATTCCCTGAGTGTAAAGATACCCTGACTTCAACATACCCTGACTTTAATGATTCCCTGAGTGTAACGATACCCTGAGTGTAAAGATACCCTGACTTTAACGATTCCCTGAGTGTAACGATTCTCTGAGTTTAACGATACTCTGAGTGTAACGATACTCTGAGTGTAACGATTCCCTGAGTGTAACGATACCCTGAGTTTAACGATTCCCTGACCTTAACGATTCCCTGAGTGTAATGATACCCTGAGTGTAACGATACCCTGCTTATGTCAATACATTGCAGTCAATGGGAACATATGAGTGTCAATCAATCAGGGGTGCAACTTGGGTTTTAGAAATGGTGGGGAAATAATAATAATAATAATAATAATATTTTTTTATGATGATGATGCACTGACTTTAGCAATACCCTGAGTTTAATGATACCCTGAGTTTAACGATACCCTGACTTTAGCAATACCCTGAGTGTAATGATACCCTCACTTTAACGATTCCCTGAGTTTAACGATACCCTGAGTGTAATGATACCCTGAGTTTAACGATACCCTGACTTTAACGATTCCCTGAGTGTAATGATACCCCGAGTTTAACGATAACATGACTTTAACGATTCCCTGAGTTTAACGATGCTCTGAGTTTAACAATGCCCTGAGTTTAACAATGCCCTGATTTTAACGATGCTCTGAGTTTAACAATGCCCTGAGTTTAACGATACTCTGAGTTTAACGATACCATGACATTAACGATTCCCTGAGTGTAACGATACCCTGACTTTAACGATTCCCTGAGTTTAACGATTCCCTGAGTGTAAAGATACCCTGAGTGCAACGATACCCTGAGTGTAACGATACCCTGACTTTAACGATTCTCTGAGTGTAACGATACCCTGAGTTTAACGATACCCTGACTTTAACGATTCCCTGATGTAACGATTCACTGAGTGTAACGATACTCTGAGTTTAACAATACCCTGAGTGTGTAATGATGCCCTGAGTGTAACGATACCCTGAGTGTAACGATACCCAGAGTTTAACGATTCCCTGAGTGTAACGATACCCTGAGTTTAACGATCCCCTGAGTTTAACGATGCTCTGACTTTAACAATGACCTGAGTTTAACCATACTCTGAGTTTAACGATACCCTGACTTCAACGAGCGATACTCCGAGTTTAACGATACCCTGACTTTGACAATTCACTGAGTGTAACGATTCCCTGAGTGTAACGATACCCTGAGTTTAACGATACCTTGACTTTAACGATTCCCTGAGTGTAACGATACTCTGTGTTTAACAATACCCTGACTTTAACAATTCCCTGAGTGTAACGATACCCTAAGTTTAACGATACCCTGACTTTAACGATTCCCTGAGCGTAACGATACCCTGAGTTTAACGATTCCCTGACTGGAACGATTCCCTGGGTGTAACGATACCCTGAGTTTAACGATACCTTGACTTTAACGATTCCCTGAGTGTAACGATACTCTGTGTTTAACAATACCCTGACTTTAACAATTCCCTGAGTGTAACGATACCCTAAGTTTAACGATACCCTGACTTTAACGATTCCCTGAGCGTAACGATACTCTGAGTTTAACGATACCCTGACTTTAACGATTCCCTGAGTGTAACGATTCCCTGAGTGTAACGATACTCTGTGTTTAACAATACCCTGACTGTAACGGCGTTCTTCTTTTGTTGAAAGAGAGTCGGACCGAAATGCAGCGTGTAAGTTACTCATGTTTAATGTGAAAACAAACAAACGAACTATACATGAAATAACTTAATAAATACAAAAACAACAAACGGAACGTGAAACCTATTACAGCCTGACTGGTGCACACTACACAGAGACAGGAACAATCACCCACGAAATACAAAGCGAAAACCAGGCTACCTAAATACGGTTCCCAATCAGCGACAACGAGAATCACCTGACTCTGATTGAGAACCGCCTCAGGCAGCCAACCTATTTAACACACACACACCCCTAATCAGCTACAATCCCAAACACTACAAACCCCAATACGAAAATACAATACAATAAACCCATGTCACACCCTGGTCTAACCAAATATATAACGAAAACACAAAATACAATGACCAAGGCGTGACAGAACCCCCCCCCCTAAGGTGCGGACTCCCGAACGCACCTCAAAACCATAGGGAGGGTCCGGGTGGGCGTCTGTCCATGGTGGCGGTTCCGGCTCCGGACGTGGACCCCACTTCATAAATGTCATTGTTCCTCCCCTTCGCGTCCATGGATAATCCACCCTAACCGCCGACCATGGCCGAATAGTCCTCACCCAGAACCCTACATAACAGAGGAGCAGCTCGTGACTGAGGGGCAGCTCGGGACTGAGGGGCAGCTCGGGACTGAGGGGCAGCTCGGGACTGAGGGGCAGCTCAGCACTGAGAGGCAGCCCAGCACTGAGAAAAAGCCCAGTACTGAGAAAAAGCCCAGTACTGAGATGAAGCCCAGCCAGGCAGTTGAATCCGGCAGATCCTGGCTGACTGGCGGATCCTGGCTGACTGGCGGATCCTGGCTGACTGGTGGATCCTGGCTGACTAGCAGATCTGGCAGATCCTGGTTTACTGGCGGATCCTGGCTGACTGGCAGATCCTGGCCGACTGGCGGATCCTGGCTGACTGGCGGATCTTGGCTGACTGGCGGATCCTGGCTGACTAGCAGATCTGGAAGAGTCTGGTTGACTGGAAGATCTGGAAGAGTCTGGTTGACTGGCAGATCTGGAAGCGTCTGGTTGACTGGCAGATCTGGAAGAGTCTGGCTGACTGGCAGATCTGGAAGAGTCTGGTTGACTGGCAGATCTGGAAGAGTCTGGCTCACTGGCAGATCTGGAAGAGTCTGGCTGACTGGCAGATCTGGAAGAGTCTGGTTGACTGACAGATCTGGAAGAGTCTGGCTGACTGGCAGATCTGGAAGAGTCTGGTTGACTGGCTGATCTGGAAGAGTCTGGCTGACTGGCGGATCTGGAAGAGTCTGGCTGACTGGCAGATCTGGCTGCTTCATGCTGACTGACGGCTCTGGCTGCTCCATGCTGACTGGCGGCTCTGGCTGCTCCATACAGATTGACAGCTCTGGCTGCTCCATGCAGACTAGCAGCTCAGGCTGCTCTATGCAAACTGACAGCTCTGGCTGCTCCATGTAGACTGGCAGCTCAGGCTGCTCTATACAAACTGACAGCTCTGGCTGCTCCATGTAGACTGGCAGCTCAGGCTGCTCTATACAGGCAGGAGGCTCCGGCAGTGCTGTAGAGGAGGAAGGCTCTAGAACCGCTGAACAGACGGGAGACTCCGACAGCGCAGGAGAGGGAGAAAGCGCTGGCTGCGCTGAACAGGCGAGACGCACTGAAGGCCTGATGCGTGGTGCTGGCACTGGTGGTATTTGGGCGAGGACACGCACAGGAAGCCTAGTGCGGGGAGCTGCTACTGGAGGGCTGGGGTGTGGAGGTGGTACTGTATAAACCGGACCGTGCAGGCGCACTGGAGCTCTTGAGCACCGAGCCTGCCCAACCTTACCTGGTTGAATACTCTCGGTTGCCCTGCCAGTGCTGTGAGGAGAAATAGCCCGCAATGGGCTATGTAGGCGAACCGGAGACACCGAGCGCAAGGCTGGTGCCATGTAAGCCGGCCCAAGGAGACGCACTGGAGACCGGATGCGTAGAGCCGGCTTCATAGCATTAGGCTCGACGCTCAATCTAGCCTGGCCGATACGCGGAGCTGAAATATACCGCACCGGGCTATGCACCCGCACTGGGGACACCGTGCGCACCACTGCATAACACGGTGCCTGCCCGGTCTCTCTAGCCCTCCGGTAAGCACAGGGAGATTGCGCAGGTCTCCTACCTGACGCAGCCATACTCCCTGATAGCCCCCCCCCAAGAAATTTTTGGGGCTGCTTTTCGGGCTTCCTTGCCAACCGTGTTCCCTCGTATCGTCGGCTCCTATCTCCGGCTGCCTCTGCTCTCCTTAGTGCCTCCACCTGTTGCCATCTCTTCCGGCCAATATCTCCTCCCAAGTGTAGCAACCTTTACCATCCAGCACGTCTTCCCATGTCCATTCCTCCTCTCTTTGCTTCTCCAGCTGTCGTTGCCTGTTAACACGCTGCTCGGTCCGAGTGTGGTGGGTGATTCTGTAACGGCGTTCTTCTTTTGTTGAAAGAGAGTCGGACCGAAATGCAGCGTGTAAGTTACTCATGTGTAATGTGAAAACAAACAAACAAACTATACATGAAATAACTTAATAAATACAAAAACAACAAACGGAACGTGAAACCTATTACAGCCTGACTGGTGCACACTACACAGAGACAGGAACAATCACCCACGAAATACAAAGCGAAAACCAGGCTACCTAAATACGGTTCCCAATCAGCGACAACGAGAATCACCTGACTCTGATTGAGAACCGCCTCAGGCAGCCAACCTATTTAACACACACACACCCCTAATCAGCTACAATCCTAAACACTACAAACCCAATACGAAAATACAATACAATAAACCCATGTCACACCCTGGTCTAACCAAATATATAACGAAAACACAAAATACAATGACCAAGGCGTGACACTGACTTTAACAATTCCCTGAGTGTAACGATACCCTGAGTTTAACGATACCCTGACTTTAACGATTCCCTGAGCGTAACGATACTCTGAGTTTAACGATACCCTGACGTTAACGATGCCCTGAGTTTAACAATGCTCTGAGTTTAACGATACTCTGAGTTTAACGATGCTCTGAGTTTAACAATGCTCTGAGTTTAACGATGCCCTGAGTTTAACGATGCTCTGAGTTTAACAATGCTCTGAGTTTAACGATGCCCTGAGTTTAACGATACTCTGAGTTTAACGATGCTCTGAGTTTAACAATGCCCTGAGTTGAACAATGCTCTGAGTTTAACGATACTCTGAGTTTAACGATACCCTGAGTTTAACGATGCTCTGAGTTTAACGATGCTCTGAGTTTAACGATGCTCTGAGTTTAACGATACCCTGAGTTTAACGATGCTCTGAGTTTAACGATGCTCTGAGTTTAACAATGCCCTGAGTTTAACGATGCCCTGAGTTTAACGATGCTCTGAGTTTAACAATGCTCTGAGTTTAACGATGCCCCGACGATGCCCTGAGTTTAACAATGCTCTGAGTTTAACGATGCTCTGAGTTTAACAATGCCCTGAGTTTAACGATGCCCTGAGTTTAACGATGCTCTGAGTTTAACAATGCTCTGAGTTTAACGATGCTCTGAGTTTAACAATGCTCTGAGTTTAACGATGCTCTGAGTTTAACAATGCCCTGAGTTTAACGATGCCCTGAGTTTAACGATGCCCTGAGTTTAACGATGCTCTGAGTTTAACGATGCCCTGAGTTTAACGAGGCCCTGACGATGCCCTGAGTTTAACAATGCTCTGAGTTGAACAATGCCCTGAGTTTAACAAATGCCCTGAGTTTAACGATGCTCTGACTTTAACAAATGCCGTGAGTTTAACGATGCTCTGAGTTTAACGATGCCCTGAGTTTAACGAGGCCCTGACGATGCCCTGAGTTTAACGATGCTCTGAATTTAACAATGCCCTTAGCTTCACATCTTTACACTAAGAATTAGCTGTTCTACAGAGGATGGAAGACAGTGTTTTTGTGCAACAGGAAGTGAACCTTAACACAGGGTATCCTTATAAGGTCACGATTGATGGTGTGTATGGTCGGTTAGTTAGCTCAATCACGAGTGGGGGGGGGGGGGCATGGTTTCTGTACAGCACTTTGAGATATCAGCTGATGTACAAAGGGCTATATAAATAAATTTGATTTGATATGATTTGTTAAGTGAGGGCTGTCGGTAATGTTTTTCTATGAAAGAACGGTCTTGTTCTTTGTGGCATCAACTTTTCACCGTGAAGAGTTCATTTCACATGGTCATGTGTAGGTGTGCGCTCATCGGGAGCTTCTATTGAACGATACCACACCTGGGGATCTAACCTCATCTGTCGTGCCGATGTCACTCAAAAGCACATTAACTTTAGGTCAGGCTTTAGGTATGGGGTCCCGACGAAGACAAGCCATGTGAAATTAACTCTTCACAGTGAAAACTTGGTCTCACAGAGAACAAGGCCTTTCTTCCATAGAAAAGCATTTACCGACAGACCTCAGACCTGTTGCCGAATTCAATGGTAGTTTAGAAAGAAGCCTATTCTACTCAGGGTTTTTCTTTTCACCTCCTCGCCATTAAATCAAGTTAAGGAGAAAATCAACGCCTTTGAAGCCTGAATGGACAATGTACGAACCGGTCCACGGGGGAGGGGGTGTATAGGTCCACAGGGGGGTGTATAGGTCCACGGGGGGGTGTATAGGTCCACAGGGGGGGGGTGTATAGGTCCACAGGGGGGGGGTGTATAGGTCCACAGGGGGGGGGGGGTGTATAGGTCCACAGGGGGGGGGGTGTATAGGTCCACGGGGGGGGGGGGGGGTATAGCCAGCTGCACGCATGCCCTTTAAAATGAGTCAATATCGCCATCTGTCGGCCATTTTGGGCCGAATGAGAAATCAACACAGTAGCAACATGAATGAAGCAGCATTACGATTACTAGTTAGAAGATTACTCTGATAATAATCTTATACTGTTTATACTGGGGTGATTCTTCTGCATAATAGTACAGGCTCATTCATGAATTCGGCAACAGGTAGAGCATCAAATGAATGTAGCCTATTGGTGGGAAAACAAGGGGGGAGGGGACATTATATACTTCCTTAGCCTATATTAATAAAGCGCCACATTTGAAAGCAATGTCCCCCTTTCTGAATTTCTCATTCAGTGGTTTATTAGCATAAAAGTTCTCATCTGTTATACAGTGCATTCGGAAAGTATTCAGACCCCTTGACTATTTCCACATTTTGTTACGTTACAGCCTTATTCTAAAATGGATTTATAAAAAATTAAAAATCCTCATCAATCTACACACAATACCCCATGATGACATCACAATACCCCGTGATGACATCACAATACCCCATGATGATGAAGCAAAATCAGATTTTTAGAAATGTTTGCTAATTTATATATATATATATATTTTTTTTTACTGAAATATCTCATTTACATAAGTATTCAGACCCTTTACTCAATACTTTGTTGATGCACCTTTGGCAGCAATTTAAGCATTGAGTCTAAGGGTATGACGCTACAAGCTTGGCACACCTGAATTCAGGGAGTTTCTCCCATTTTTCTCTGCTGATCCTCTCAAGCTATCAGGTTGTATGAGGAGAGCGTCGCAGCACAGCTATTTTCAGGTCTCTCCAGAGATGTTTGGTCGGGTTCAAGTCCGGGCTCTGGCTGGGCCACTCAAGGACATTCATAGACTTGTCCCGAAGTCACTCCTGTGTTTTCTTGGCTGCGTTGTCTCGGCTGCCACCACCATACTTCACCCTAGGGATGGTTGCCAGGTTTCCTCCAGATTTGATCGTCCTCTCTACTGTATCTCCTTCCTATATGTGTCCTTGTGTCCTTTCCTCTGATCAGATGTATTGATCCTCTATAAGGGGACTCAGGGTAACATAATGTACTGTAAATGGGAAAGCGAGGTTCCGTTATGTAATATGCAGTATGACACCAGTTATAATATATAATATGCAGTATGACACCAGTTCTGTTATATAATATGCAGTATGACACCAGTTATAATATATAATATGCAGTATGACACCAGTTATAATATATAATATGCAGTATGACACCAGTTATAATATATAATATGCAGTATGACACCAGTTATAATATATAATATGCAGTATGACACCAGTTCTGTTATATAATATGCAGTATGACACCAGTTATAATATATAATATGCAGTATGACACCAGTTATAATATATAATATGCAGTATGACACCAGTTATAATATATAATATGCAGTATGACACCAGTTATAATATATAATATGCAGTATGACACCAGTTATAATATATAATATGCAGTATGACACCAGTTATGTTATATAATATGCAGTATGACACCAGTTCTGTTATATAATATGCAGTATGACACCAGTTATAATATATAATATGCAGTATGACACCAGTTCTGTTATATAATATGCAGTATGACATCAGTTATAATATATAATATGCAGTATGACATCAGTTATAATATATAATATGCAGTATGACACCAGTTATAATATATAATATGCAGTATGACACCAGTTCTGTTATATAATATGCAGTATGACACCAGTTATAATATATAATATGCAGTATGACACCAGTTATGTTATATAATATGCAGTATGACACCAGTTATAATATATAATATGCAGTATGACACCAGTTATAATATATAATATGCAGTATGACACCAGTTATGTTATATAATATGCAGTATGACATCAGTTATAATATATAATATGCAGTATGACACCAGTTATGTTATATAATATGCAGTATGACACCAGTTATAATATATAATATGCAGTATGACACCAGTTATAATGTATAATATGCAGTATGACATCAGTTATAATATATAATATGCAGTATGACACCAGTTATAATGTATAATATGCAGTATGACACCAGTTCTGTTATATAATATGCAGTATGACACCAGTTATAATATATAATATGCAGTATGACACCAGTTATAATATATAATATGCAGTATGACACCAGTTATAATATATAATATGCAGTATGACACCAGTTATAATATATAATATGCAGTATGAAACCAGTTATAATATATAATATGCAGTATGACACCAGTCATAATATATAATATGCAGTATGACACCAGTTATAATATATAATATGCAGTATGACACCAGTTATAATATATAATATGCAGTATGACACCAGTTATAATATATAATATGCAGTATGACATCAGTTATAATATATAATATGCAGTATGACATCAGTTATAATATATAATATGCAGTATGACATCAGTTATAATATATAATATGCAGTATGACATCAGTTATAATATATAATATGCAGTATGACATCAGTTATAATATATAATATGCAGTATGACATCAGTTATAATATATAATATGCAGTATGACATCAGTTATAATATATAATATGCAGTATGACATCAGTTATAATATATAATATGCAGTATGACATCAGTTATAATATATAATATGCAGTATGACACCAGTTATAATATATAATATGCAGTATGACATCAGTTATAATATATAATATGCAGTATGACACCAGTTCTGTTATATAATATGCAGTATGACATCAGTTATAATATATAATATGCAGTATGACACCAGTTATAATATATAATATGCAGTATGACACCAGTTATAATATATAATATGCAGTATGACACCAGTTATAATATATAATATGCAGTATGACACCAGTTATAATATATAATATGCAGTATGACACCAGTTATAATATATAATATGCAGTATGACATCAGTTATAATATATAATATGCAGTATGACACCAGTTCTGTTATATAATATGCAGTATGACACCAATTATAATATATAATATGCAGTATGACATCAGTTATAATATATAATATGCAGTATGACACCAGTTATAATATATAATATGCAGTATGACACCAGTTATAATGTATAATATGCAGTATGACATCAGTTATAATATATAATATGCAGTATGACATCAGTTATAATATATAATATGCAGTATGACACCAGTTCTGTTATATAATATGCAGTATGACATCAGTTATAATATATAATATGCAGTATGACACCAGTTCTGTTATATAATATGCAGTATGACATCAGTTATAATATATAATATGCAGTATGACATCAGTTATAATATATAATATGCAGTATGACACCAGTTATAATATATAATATGCAGTATGACACCAGTTCTGTTATATAATATGCAGTATGACATCAGTTATAATATATAATATGCAGTATGACACCAGTTATGTTATATAATATGCAGTATGACACCAGTTATAATATATAATATGCAGTATGACACCAGTTATAATATATAATATGCAGTATGACACCAGTTATGTTATATAATATGCAGTATGACATCAGTTATAATATATAATATGCAGTATGACACCAGTTCTGTTATATAATATGCAGTATGACATCAGTTATAATATATAATATGCAGTATGACACCAGTTATAATATATAATATGCAGTATGACACCAGTTATGTTACATAATATGCAGTATGACACCAGTTATGTTACATAATATGCAGTATGACATCAGTTCTGTTATGTAATATGCAGTATGACACCAGTTATAATATATAATATGCAGTATGACATCAGTTATAATATAGAATATGCAGTATGACACCAGTTCTGTTATATAATATGCAGTATCACATATCAGATTTATCAAGCTATCACTTGACCCTGCGATTTTGCCATTGTGTAATTGTATTTTTTTTTTGTATTGTTTATTGTTTATTTGTTTATTTTTTTAAAGTGTGTGTAAACAACATTGGTCCATGTTATTCCCCCAAGAACATTAATGCCAGTGGTTGATAGCATAACCACACACCCTACGAAGCTTTTCCATTGTAAAAGCTAACGATTATGACTTATCAATCCACTTTTAGACTCACTGTGACCCTGTTGTCATGGATGATGTGTTTACGCCTTGTGTTACAAGAACAACCAATATAATGAATAGGCTACTGTGGTATCGCTCGCTCTCTCTCTCTCTCTCTTTCTTTCACTCTCTCTCGCTCTCTCTCCTTGTCCTGTTAACTTCCCTCGTTCTTTTCCTCTCCTCTCTCTTGCTCTCTCTCACCTTCTCTCTCTTGCTCTCTCTCTCCTTCTCTCTCTTGCTCTCTCTCTCCTTCTCTCTCTTGCTCTCTCTCTATCCTTCTCTCTTGCTCTCTCTCTCCTCTCTCTTGCTCTCTCTCTATCCTTCTCTCTTGCTCTCTCTCTCCTCTCTCTTGCTCTCTCTCTTCTCACTCTTGCTCTCTCTCTCCTCATCCTGTTTCCTTCCCTCGTTCTCTCCCTCTCTTTCTCTCTCTTGCTCTCTCTCACCTCTCTCTTGCTCTCTCTCTCTTTCTTCTTCTCTCTCTCCTCATCCTGTTTCCTTCTCTCTCTCTCTCTCTCTCTCTCTCTCTCTCTCTCTCTCTCTCTCTCTCTCTCTCTCTCTCTCTCTCTCTCTCTCTCTCTCTCTCTCTCTCTCTCTCTCTCTCTCTCTCTCTCAAGCCAAAAGGTCTCCAGGGAAAATAATACGAAATATATAACCGTCAATATCAAGTGAAATGTGGTCGTCTGTATGTAAAGATAGACAAAGAAAACAGGATGCAACACACCCATAAATGTATGACTTTCTTACAATAGAGATGTGGAAAACAGTGGGGATCTGACACACACAGACACGCACAGAGTAAACACTTACAAGTACACACACACACACACATCAGGCAAACTTTGACTTTCATCAACAGGAGCCATGTGGATACAGTCGTTCAGTCGTGTGGTGTGTTTTTTCTGTCTCTCTAAACTTTTGGGAGGTTGAAAAGAGAAAACCCCACTAAGTGGATGCCACATCCTTTTACTGATTGGGAGAAACACTGAGTTGAATTTGATACAGGAGATCAGAGGATTAGACGCTATTAAACATTTAAAATTGTCTTGGATAGTCTCGGGAAACACAAGGCCTGCTAAAACAAATCCTGCTGTTTCATATGTTTCCCCTCAGGAAATACAGAAATTCATGAAAAAATTGTTGTCAGGGAAATTACATCAAATCAAATAACATTTCATTGGTCACATATATGGTTAGCAGATGTTAATGCGATGTGTAGCGAAATGTGCGGAATTATCTAACAATTCCCCAACAACTACCTAATACACACAAATGACGTAACGAGTAACGTCTCTCTCTCTCTCTCTCTCTCTCTCTCTCTCTCTCTCTCTCTCTCTCTCTCTCTCTCTGTCTCTCTCTGTCTCTCTCTCTGTCTCTGTCTCTCTCTGTCTCTCGCTCTCTCTGTCTCTCTCTGTGTCTCTCTCTGTCTCTCTCTGTGTCTCTCTCTGTCTGTCTCTCTCTGTCTCTCTCTCTCTCCGTCTCTCTCTCTCTATCTGTCTCTCGCTCTCTCTGTCTCTCTCTGTCTCTCTCTCTGTCTCTCTCTGTGTCTCTCTCTGTGTCTCTCTCTGTCTCTCTCTGTGTCTCTCTCTCTCTGTGTCTCTCTCTCTCTCTGTCTCTCTCTGTGTCTCTCGCTCTCTCTGTCTCTCTCTGTGTCTCTCTCTGTCTCTCTCTGTGTCTCTCTCTGTCTGTCTCTCTCTGTCTCTCTCTCTCTCCGTCTCTCTCTCTCTATCTGTCTCTCGCTCTCTCTGTCTCTCTCTGTCTCTCTCTCTGTCTCTCTCTGTGTCTCTCTCTGTGTCTCTCTCTGTCTCTCTCTCTGTGTCTCTCTCTCTATCTCTCTCACTCTCAACTACCTAATAAACAACATTTCCTGTGGCAACAATGTCAGAAATAATACATTGCAATTTCTTTCTTTAAATACTGCATAGTTTCCTAACCATCTCTGTCGACACCATTTTAGTTGTATGTTATGATAATTTGACATAAGTAGTAACTGCTAGCAAGCCACAGAAATGATCACTATTTGTCAGTAACACATGCTTTGGAAACAACACAAAACCCGTGACCATGTTATTGCATAAGTTAGCCGCTACGCCGCTGCTAGCCACAAATAAACACATGAGTCAGGTCACCTCTCTGTAACATACTAATCATATCCCTGGTGGAGGTGGTCCTTTTACTTGTTAATAGGTCATAGATAATAGATAACGGTAAAGAGGTCAGTGGAACGTGGACCGTGGGGGGAGGTAGAAGTACGAAGTCGGATTGACGCACATTAAACAAAATCCGTCACGATTGATGTCTTGTAACAGGCCCAAATTGTGGCTATTACAGTCTGATTTGGATTCGCTGCACAACGTTTAGAAGTTGTCTCCCTTTTTTTCAGGTTTAGATGAAGTGACCGCTAAATGCTAACTCCCGTTCGCATAAGCTGGTTAGCATAGCTAGCATTCAGAAATCAGTGGTGGTGGTAGTCAATGTCGTTTTTTAACTGTAATGCAGTTGATTGGTGACGATGACGTGAACGTGTGTTGGTGTTGACATCCAACAACATCATGTTAAATACACATATAGACAATAGCCTAAATGTAAGCTAATTTTGCTGGGGGGGTGAGGAGATTCGGGAACTTTCAACCACAGCATCGTTCCCTCAGCAGCATCTTTCCCCAACAGCATCTCTCCCCCAACAGCATCTCTCCCCCAACAGCATCTTTCCCCAAACAGCATCTTTCCCCCAGTAGCATCTCTCCCCCAACAGCATCTCTCCCCCAATAGCATCTCTCCCCAAACAGCATCTCTCCCCCAACAGCATCTTTCCCCAAACAGCATCTTTCCCCAAACAGCATCTTTCCCCAAACAGCATCTTTCCCCCAGTAGCATCTCTCCCCCAACAGCATCTCTCCCCCCACAGCATCTCTCCCCCAACAGCATCTCTCCCCCAACAGCATCTCTCCCCCAACAGCATCTCTCCCCAAACAGCATCTTTCCCCAAACAGCATCTCTCCCCCAACAGCATCTCTCCCCCAACAGCATCTCTCCCCCAACAGCATCTCTCCCCCAACAGCATCTCTCCCCCAACAGCATCTCTCCCCAAACAGCATCTTTCCCCAAACAGCATCTTTCCCCCAACAGCATCTCTCCCCCAACAGCATCTTTCCCCCAACAGCATCTTTCCCCAAACAGCATCTTTCCCCCAGTAGCATCTCTCCCCCAACAGCATCTCTCCCCAACAGCATCTCTCCCCCAACAGCATCTCTCCCCCAACAGCATCTCTCCCCAAACAGCATCTTTCCCCCAACAGCATCTTTCCCCCAACAGCATCGTTCTCTCAGCAGCATCTTTCCCCCAACAGCATCGTTCCCCCAACAGCATCTCTCCCCCAACAGCATCTTTCCCCAAACAGCATCTTTCCCCAAACAGCATCTTTCCCCAAACAGCATCTTTCCCCCAGTAGCATCTCTCCCCCAACAGCATCTCTCCCCCAACAGCATCTCTCCCCCAACAGCATCTCTCCCCCAACAGCATCTCTCCCCCAACAGCATCTCTCCCCAAACAGCATCTTTCCCCAAACAGCATCTCTCCCCCAACAGCATCTCTCCCCCAACAGCATCTCTCCCCCAACAGCATCTCTCCCCCAACAGCATCTCTCCCCAAACAGCATCTTTCCCCAAACAGCATCTCTCCCCCAACAGCATCTCTCCCCCAACAGCATCTCTCCCCCAACAGCATCTTTCCCCCAACAGCATCTTTCCCCAAACAGCATCTTTCCCCCAGTAGCATCTCTCCCCCAACAGCATCTCTCCCCCAACAGCATCTCTCCCCCAACAGCATCTCTCCCCCAACAGCATCTTTCCCCAAACAGCATCGTTCTCTCAGCAGCATCTTTCCCCCAACAGCATCGTTCCCCCAACAGCATCTCTCCCCCAACAGCATCTTTCCCCCAACAGCATCTCTCCCCAACAGCATCTGTCCCCCAGCAGCATCTGTCCCCCAGTATTATCGTTCCCCCAACAGCACCTGTCCCCCAGCAGCATCTGTCCCCCAGTATTATCGTTCCCCCAACAGCACCTGTCCCCCAGCAGCATCTGTCCCCCAGTATTATCGTTCCCCAGTATTATCGTTCCCCCAACAGCATCTTTCCCCCAACAGCATCTGTCCCCCAGCAGCATCTGTCCCCCAGTAGCATCGATCCCCCAACAGCACCTGTCCCCCAGCAGCATCTGTCCCCCAGTATTATCGTTCCCCCAACAGCATCTGTCCCCCAGCAGCATCTGTCCCCCAGTAGCATCTCTCCCCCAACAGCACCTGTCCCCCAACAGCATCTGTCCCCCAGTAGCATCGTTCCCCCAACAGCATCTGTCCCCCAGCAGCATCTGTCCCCCAACAGCATCGTTCCCCCCATCCGTTTCCATGGCGTTTCCATGGCGTTTCCATTGTCTTTGGTCTTTGCTGGATCTCTGTATTTTTAGCTGAATTCTTCAATAAAAAGGTTCCAGGGTCGATCTGTCATGTTGACCTGTTGACATCAGCTACATTGAAGTGACCAATGGTGCATGTTGACCTTAAACTCGGAGCCATTGGCAAAAAATATATATATTTTTTTTATTTTTGCTGAGTAGTCATTTTATTTGATATGACCTTTTCATGTTGTTGATATGATACAACGAGAACGGGTAATAACCCTTGGACCCCTGGGTAATAACCCTTGGACCCCTGGGTAATAACCCATGGATCCCTGGGTAATAACCCTTGGGCCACTGGGTAATAACCCTTGGACCCCTGGGTAATAACCCTTGGAACCCTGGGTAAGACCCTTGAACCCCTGGGTAATAACCCTTGGACCCCTGGGTAAGACCCTTGGACCCCTGGGTAATAACCCTTGGACCCCTGGGTAATAACCCTTGGAACCCTGGGTAATAACCCTTGGAACCCTGGGTAAGACCCTTGGAAACCTGGGTAAGAACCCTTGGACCCCTGGGTAATAACCCTTGGACCCCTGGGTAATAACCCTTGGGCCCCTGGGTAATAACCCTTGGGCCCCTGGGTAATAACCCTTGGGCCCCTGGGTAATAACCCTTGGGCCCCTGGGTAATAACCCATGGACCCCTGGGTAATAACCCTTGGGCCCCTGGGTAATAACCCATGGACCCCTGGGTAATAACCCTTGGGCAACTGGGTAATACCCCTTGGACCCCTGGGTAATAACCCTTGGGCCCCTGGGTAATAACCCTTGGGCCCCTGGGTAATAACCCTTGGGCCCCTGGGTAATAACCCATGGACCCCTGGGTAATAACTCTTGAACCCCTGTGGCATACTCCGTGTGTTATGTGGTTGTTGTGTTTTGCATAATAAACACACACATAGACACGCATCACAAGACTACAGACGAACTGATTATCAGTAAACTCAGATGTAGAGATCTACCCGGGAAAGACTCGCCCCCCCCCACCCCCCATCCCCCAACGAAGACTTACTCATTCTACACAGTTATGAAGCAATATCTTTTATACCTCGCTTGGTTTGACACCAAGTCTTTTGACATTTCTTCTGGGCATCTAGGATCTTATTTATAATCCCTGAACTTGTCTGTTTTCATTCCTCGTTTCACTGGGAAAGGTCTTGGTCTGTAGAGGTTCATTTATCATAGATGTGTGTGTGTGTGTGTGTGTGTGTGTGTGTGTGTGTGTGTGTGTGTGTGTGTGTGTGTGTGTGTGTGTGTGTGTGTGTGTGTGTGTGTGTGTGTGTGTGTGTGTGTGTGTGTGTGTGTGTGTGTGTGCGTGTGTGTGTGTGTGTTCTTGTGTGTGTGTGTGTGCGTTCCTGTGTGTGTGTGTGTTCCTGTGTGTGTGTTCCTGTGTGTGTGTGTGTGTGTGTGTTCCTGTGTGTGTGTGTGTGTGTCCTGTGTGTGTGTGTGTGTGTGTGTGTGTGTGTGTGTGTGTGTGTGTGTGTGTGTGTGTGTGTGTGTGTGTGTGTGTGTGTGTTCCTGTGTGTGTGTGTTCCTGTGTGTGTGTGTTCCTGTGTGTGTGTGTGTTCTTGTGTGTGTGTGTTCTTGTGTGTATGTGTTATCGTGTGTGTGTGTGTGCGAGAGAGAGAAACCCATATCATGCCTTCCCTCCAGGACATCTACAGCAACAAGCTGTTCACCCCACTGCCATCTAGAAGGTTGAGTCAGTTCAGGTGCATCAAAGCTGGTACAGAGAGACTGAAGGAAACAGCTTCTATTTCCAGACCATCAGACTGTTAAACAGTCACCACTAGCCGGCCTCCGTCCAGTACCCTGCCTTGAACCTTAATCACTGTTACTAGCCAGGCCTCCACCCAGTACCCTGCCTTGAACCTTAATCACTGTTACTCGCCGGCTACCACACGGTACTCTACCCTGCACCCTAGAGACTGCTGCCCTGTGTACACAATCATTGAACACTGGCCACTTTAATAATGTTCACACACTGTTTTACCCACCTCATATGTATATACTGTATTCTAGTCATGGTTCATCCTATATAACTACTGCTGTCCACTTCATATGTATATACTGTATTCTAGTCCTGGTTCATCCTATATAACTACTGCTGTCCACTTCATATATACACTGTCCATGCTGTCAACAATGTCCACACTGTCGATACTGTCAACAATGTCCATTCTGTCTATACTGTCAACACTGCCCATTCGGTCTATACTGTCAACACTGTCAACAATGTCCATTCTGTCAACACTGTCAACACTGTCCATACTGTCTATATTGTCTATACTGTCAACACTGTCCATTCTGTCAACACTGTCTACACTGTCCATACTGTCTATATTGTCAACACTGTCAACACTGTCCATACTGTCAACACTGTCTATACTGTCAACACTGCCCATTCGGTCTATACTGTCAACACTGTCAACAATGTCCATTCTGTCAACACTGTCAACACTGTCCATACTGTCTATATTGTCAACACTGTCAACACTGTCCATACTGTCAACACTGTCTACACTGTCCATACTGTCTATATTGTCAACACTGTCCATACTGTCAACACTGTCTATACTGTCAACACTGTCTATACTGTCAACACTGTCAACACTCTCTATACTGTCAACACTGTCTATACTGCCCATACTGTCAACACTGTCCATACTGTCAACACTGTCAACACTGTCCATACTGTCAACACTGTCTATACGGTCGACACTGTCAACACTGTCTATACTGTCAACACTCTCTATACTGTCTATACTGTCAACACTGTCCATACTGTCAACACTGTCTATACTGTCTATACTGTCAACACTGTCTATACTGTCTATACTGTCAACACTGTCTATACTGTCAACACTGTCTATACTGTCAACACTGTCCATACTGTCAACACTGTCTATACTGTCAACACTGTCCATACTGTCTATACTGTCAACACTGTCAACACTGTCTATACTGTCTAGATTGTTTTTTACTGTTGGGTTTTACTGTACTGTTGGAGCTAGAAACAGAAGCATTTCACTGTTGGAGCTAGAAACACAAGTGTTTCACTGTTGGAGCTAGAAACACAAGCATTTCACTGTTGGAGCTAGAAACACAAGCGTTTCACTGTTGGAGCTCGGACCACAAGCATTTCACTGTTGGAGCTAGAAACACAAGCATTTCACTGTTGGAGCTAGAAACACAAGCATTTCACTGTTGGAGCTAGAAACACAAGCGTTTCACTGTTGGAGCTAGAGACACAAGCATTTCACTGTTGGAGCTAGAAACACAAGCATTTCACTGTTGGAGCTAGGAACACAAGCATTTCACTGTTGGAGCTAGAGACACAAGCATTTCACTGTTGGAGCTAGAGACACAAGCATTTCACTGTTGGAGCTAGAAACACAAGCATTTCACTGTTGGAGCTAGGAACACAAGCATTTCACTGTTGGAGCTAGAGACACAAGCATTTCACTGTTGGAGCTAGAGACACAAGCATTTCACTGTTGGAGCTAGAAACACAAGCATTTCACTGTTGGAGCTAGAAACACAAGCATTTCACTGTTGGAGCTAGGAACACAAGCATTTCACTGTTGGAGCTAGAGACACAAGCATTTCACTGTTGGAGCTAGAGACACAAGCATTTCACTGTTGGAGCTAGAAACACAAGCGTTTCACTGTTGGAGCTAGAAACACAAGCATTTCACTGCACCTGGGTAACATCTGCAAAATATGTGTATGCAATTGGATTTGATTTGACTTGACACACACACATACATACGCTCTCTCTCTCGCCCGTCCACCCACCCACACACACACACACACACACACACACACACACACACACACACACACACACTTGCTTCTCTCAGGCAGGTCTGAGGTAGTTATAGAGTGCGTTGAGGCCTCCTTGTTTCACCTCCTGGGTGGACTTGAGCAGAGGGTTCTGAGCGATGTCTAGTCCTTTATCCATAGGATGACACACCAGCTTCCCTAAACTACACAATACAAACCAATACAACTTTATTGAGGCTCTTCCCCTACACAATACAATACGAAACATTACAACTTTATTGATGCTTTTCAACCTACACAATGCAATACAAAACATTACAACTTTATTTATGCTTTTCACTTACACACTGCAATACAAAACATTACAACTTTATTGATGCTTTTCACCTACACAATGCAATACACAACATTACAACTTTATTGATGCTTTTCACCTACACAATGCAATACAAAACATTACAACTTTATTGATACCTTTCACCTACACAATGCAATACAAAACATTACAACTTTATTGATGCCTTTCACCTACACAATGCAATACAAAACATTACAACTTTATTGATGCCTTTCACCTACACAATACAATTCAAAATAATAGCACCACATCTAGGCCCTCAGAGTAATTTGTTTCAGGGCCATAGTTTATGCAGTACAATGTATTTGGAAAGAATTCAGACCCAATTACTTTTTCCACATTTTGTTACGATACTGTCACGCCCTGGCCTTAGTTATCTTAGTTTTCTTTATTATTTTGGTTAGGCCAGGGTGTGATATGGGTGATTTATGTGTTTTGTCTTGTCTAGGTTTTTTTTTGTAGATGTATGGGGTTGTGTTCAGTTTAGGTGTCTAGGTAAGTCTATGGTTGCCTGGATTGGTTCTTAATCAGAGGCAGGTGTTTATTGTTGTCTCTGATTGGGAACCATATTTAGGCAGCCATATTCGTTGGGTATTTTGTGGGTGATTGTTTCCTGTCTTTGTGTTTTATGCACCAGGTAGGACTGTTACAGTTTTCACAGTTATTGTTGTGTAGTTTGTTCATGTTTGAGTTTTCTTATTAAAAAAAACATGAACTATAACCACGCTGCGTTTTGGTCCGCATCTCCTTCCCAGGAAGAAAGCCGTGACAGATACAGCCTTATTCTAAAATGGATGAAATATTATTTACCCCTGTCAATCTACACACAATACCCCATAATGACATCACAATACCCCATGATGACATCACAATACCCCATAATGACATCACAATACCCCATGATGACATCACAATACCCCATAATGACATCACAATACCCCATAATGACATCACAATACCCCATAATGACATCATAATACCCCATGATGACAAAGTGCTTTTAGATTTAAAAACTAATAATTAAAAACAGAAATACCTTATTAACGGAATTGATATTGGGTGCATCCTGTCCACCTGTGGTAAATTCAATTGATTGACATGATTTGGAAAAGCACACGCATGTATATATAAGGTCCCACAGTTGACAGTGCATGTCAGAGCAACAAGCAAGCCATGAGGTCGAAAGAATTGTCC
>NW_027001987.1:154756-190754 GCF_036934945.1 Oncorhynchus masou masou
TGAGATTTGAGATTCTTCAGAGTTGCCACCCTTTACCTTGATGACAGTTTTGCACATTCTTGGCATTCTCTCAACCAGCTTCATGTGGTAGTCACCTGGAATGCATTTAAATTAACAGGTGTTCCTTGTTAAAAGTTCATGTGTGGAATTACTTTCATTCTTAATGAGTTTGAGCCAATCAGTTGTGTTGTGACAAGGTATACAGAAGATAGCCCTATTTAGTGAAAGACCAAGTCCATATTATGGCAAGAACAGCTCAAATAAGCAAACATATTCCATCATTATTTTAAGACATGAAGTTCAGTGAATGCAGAAAATGTCAAGAACATTGAAAGTTTCTTCAAGTGCAGTTGCTAAAACCATCAAGCGCTATGATGAAACTGGCTCTCATGAGGACTGCCACAGGACAGGAAGACCCAGAGTTACCTCTACTGCAGAGGATAAGTTCATTAGAGTTACCTGCCTCAGATTAATCAGGCATTCCATCGTTGAATTGTTTCAAAGAAACCACTACTAAAGGACACCAATAAGAAGAAACTTGCTTGGGCCAAGAAACACGAGCAATGAACATTAGACCGGTGGAAATATGTCCTTTGGTCTGATGAGTCCAAATCTGATATTTTTGGTTCCAACCACCGTGTGTTTTTGCGATACAGAGTAGGTGAACGGACGATCTCTCCTGAACTAGATATCTAACGTCGCGTCTCAAATAGAACCCTAATTTCTACTTATTACCAGGGCTCATAGATCAAAGGTAGGGTGCCATTTTGGGTCTAAAGTAGTGCACTATGTAGGGAATAGGGTGCCATTAGGTGTCTAAAGTAGTGCACTATGTAGGGAATAGGGTGCCATTAGGTGTCTAAAGTAGTGCACTATGTAGGGAATAGGGTGCCATTAGGTGTCTAAAGTAGTGCACTATGTAGGGAATAGGGTGCCATTAGGTGTCTAAAGTAGTGCACTATTAGGGAATAGGGTTCCATTTCAGACTCAGCATAAGATATCTAGTTTAGGTGGCTCTAAGTTCTCTCACGACTCCCCTTCATAGCATGCTGAACGCTGCCCTCCCCTCCAGATGATGTGGTGGAGCCAGGGTGGCTAATAAGTTTTCACGTTTCTTGTCTTCTAGATTATCGTGTTCTTCCCTAAAGAGGAGGAACAGTATTCATTATATCAATTTGTGGGATGGAAATATACTATAAGATTTAGCATTTTCAACAGTACTCGTAATTATCACAAGTAACATCACTCGGTTGGTAGATCATGGCGCTTTCAACGTCAGGGTTGTGGGTTCAATTCCCGGGGACCACCCACATGTAAAATGTAAGTCCATTAACTGTCATTGTGGGTAAAGCGTCTGCTAAATGGCATAAAACGTCACCGCATAGTTACCATAGTTATTACATAGTTAACATAGTTACCACATAGTTACCTCACAGTTAACATAGTTACCACATAGTTACCACACTGTTAACATAGTTACCACATAGTTACCACATAGTTAATATGGTTACTACATAGTTACCACATAGTTACCTCACAGTTAACATAGTTACCACATAGTTACCACACTGTTAACATAGTTACCACATAGTTACCACATAGTTAACATGGTTACTACATAGTTACTACATAGTTACCTAAACAGTTAACATAGTTACCACATAATTAACATAGTTACTACATAGTTACCACATAGTTACCTAAACAGTTAACATAGTTATCACATAGTTACCACATAGTTAACATAGTTACCACATAGTTAACATGGTTACTACATAGTTACTACATAGTTACCTAAAAAGTTAACATAGTTACCACATAGTTAACATAGTTACCACATAGTTAACATAGTTACCACATAGTTAACATAGTTACCACACTGTTAACATAGTTACCACATAGTTACCACATAGTTAACATGGTTACTACATAGTTACTACATAGTTACCTAAACAGTTAACATAGTTACCACATAGTTAACATAGTTACTACATAGTTACCACATAGTTACCACATAGTTAACATAGTTACCACATAGTTAACATAGTTACCACATAGTTAACATAGTTACCACATAGTTAACATTGTTACCACATAGTTACCACATAGTTAACATAGTTACCAAATACTTAACATAGTTACAACATAGTTACAACATAGTTAGCATAGTTATCACATAGTCAACATAGTTACTACATAGTTACCATGTAGTTACCTAAACAGTTAACATAGTTACCACATAGTTACCACATAGATAACATAGTTACCACATAGTTAACATAGTTACCACATAGTTAACATAGTTACCACATAGTTAACATTGTTACCACATAGTTAACATTGTTACCACATAGTTAACATAGTTACCACATATTCAACATAGTTACCACATAGTTAACATAGTTATCACATAGTTATCACATAATTACCACATAGTTACCACATAGATAACATAGTTACCACATAGTTACAACATAGTTAACATAGTTACCACATAGTTACAACATAGTTAACATAGTTACCACATGATCACGTCAAGTCAATAAAAAAAAGCAGCACGACATTGCTTAGAATCGAGGGCAATGATGACATCATTTAGGACCTTTAAGGTTACAGTGACACATCCATAACCCGAGTGGGAACCAGATTGCATACCAGAGAGAATACTATAGACATCAAGAAAGTCTTCATCAGACATTATGAGAATGCACTCCCAGGAATCCCAGTTCTACTATAAATGTTTTCTTTGTTCGATAATGTCCATCAGTTATGTCCAAATATCTTCTTTTGTTAGGGTGTTTGGTAAACAAATCCAAAAGCGCGTTCAGGTTGCGCCGAACGTTGGACGAAAAGTAAAAAAAGTTCCGTTACACCTCGTAGAAACATGCCAAAATAAGTACAGAGTCAATCTTTGGGATGTGTTTAACATAAAACTTAATTCACTTCTTATGGCTACGGGTTCCACTAGCGCCACCCCCCCCACCCCCCCAACATTACGCTGAAAAGGCAGCGTGGGATATTCAAAAATATTTTGGGAAATATTTAACTTTCACACATTGACAAGTCCAATATAGCAAATGAAAGATAAACATCTCGTTAATCTACCCATCATATCCGATTTTTAAAATGTTTTACAGCAAAAACACAACATTTAAGTGAGATCACCACCAAATCCAAAAAAACACAGCCATTTTTCCCAGCCAAAGCAGAAGTAGAGATAAAAATTAATCACTAACCTTTGATAATCTTCATCCGATGACACTCATATGACATCATGTTACACAATACATTTAGGTTTTGTTTGATATTATGCATATTTATATCCACAAATCTCAGGTTTACATTGGCGCCATGTTCAGAAATGCCTCCAAAATATCCGGAGGAATTATAGAAAGCAACGCCAGATACAGAAATACTCATCATAAACTTTGACGAAAGATACATGTTCTACATTCCAAACAGGAAGTGGAAATTCTAGGGCTGGTCGAATTTTAAGTCATCGCCGATCCACATCCAAACAAGATATGGATCTGTTCGCACTTCATACGCCTTCCACTAGATGTCAACAGTCAGTAGAAGGTGGAATGAAGCCTCTAGTGTGATGTATGACCGGATGGGAGGGGAATGAGTCAGTGGACTGTCAGAATGCCAGTTCCTGGTTGTGCAAATTACTGTTGATATCGCATGCGTTCCATGACTCTGCAGACAAAAACGAATGCTCCGGTTGGAAAGTTATTGGATATATATGATAATAACATCCTGAAGATTGATTCTCTACTTAGTTTGACCAGTTTATTCGACCTGGAATATAACTTTTTGAAGTTTTCATCCGAGTTCGCCTGAACCAGCGCCAGCTTTTGGACATGTGAACTAAACCTGCTAGCAAAAGCAGCTAATTGGACACTAGTAATGGACATTATGGAACATAACAACAATTTATTGTGGAACTAGGACTCCTTGCACTGCATTCTGATGAAAGATCATCAAAGGTAAGGGAATATTTATGTAATTTCGTATTTCTGTTGACTCCAACTCTCTTTTCCGTAACGTTTAAAAGAAATCTGACACAGCGGTTGCATTAAGAACCAGTGTATCTTTAATTATATGTAGAACATGTATCTTTAGTCAAAGTTTATAATGAGTATTTCTGTTATCTGGCGTAGCTTTCTATAATTCCTCCGGATATTTTGGAGGCAGTTCTGAACATGGCGTCAATATAAACCGAGATTTGTGAATATAAATATGCATATTATCGTTACGTTATTAAACGTTACGGAAAAGGCCTAACATTACAATAATCTGAGACGGCGCTCAGACGTAAAAGTATTTCTCTGCCATGTTGGAGTCAACAGAAATACGAAATTACATCATAAATATTCCCTCCCATAAAGCACAATAAAAATATATAACGACTTGGGGCAAGCCATTGTAAGGTCAAAGAGTCACTCGCCCAACAAGATAACTTGAGAGAGTAGCTCTCTATGAGTCCAGTAGGCTATACAAGTCTGAGATCAAATAATGAAATAGTAGGCCTATACTAGTTAATTAAAGCATTTCAGAGTAAGCTCACATAATAAGCTTCACGAGTTAATTAGCCTACCCTAAAAATTCAGATCAGTCCAAAGTCTGCAGTGTTTGTGAGTGCGTGTGTGCTGGAGGCGAGTGAAAGCTCGGGACAGAGGGGGGAGTGTGGCGGGGGGGGAGACAGGCCAGGACAAACGGTAGAATCCGAGTATCCGCAACAGGCAATGGGAGTAGGTGTCACACCCGCTTTATTTCCGGCGAATGGTCCTTTACGAAGTCCAAACAAAGTTGTCCTGTGGCTGTTGTAGTATTTCGAAGATTTGCCAGACGGATAGCTTCTGACGTGATCAAAGCAAGAATCTTGTTTCTTATTGAGGTCATTTACAATTGAAGTGTCCTGGAAGCATATTAATTCAAAAGAGAGATGCGCCCCACAGCTGGTTCAATCCCCATCCACACTTTAGAGCCTGAGTGGAAACGATTACTATCAGGTCTCTCCAGTTTCCTCCTAGCCTGGTTTCAGTTCTATTTGTCAAATCAAATCAAATCTAATTGTATTTGTCACATGCGCCAAACACAACAGGTGTGGACCTTACCGTGAAACGCTTACTTACAAGCCCTTAACCAACAATTCCGTTTTAAGAAAAATAAGAGTTATTAAGAACAATTTTTACGAAATAAACTAAAGTAAAAAAAGTAACACAATAAAATGACAATAATGAGGCTATATACAGCTGGTACCAGTACGGAATCAATGCTTGGGGGTACAAGTTAGTCAAGGTAATTGAGGTAATATGTACATGTAGGTAGGGGTAAAATGCTGTCTTTACAACTCCTAGGATCATTGTCACTTCATTGGTGTGAGAATGACCGTATGAGTTGGCAACACAGCACAAACAGATCTGGGCTCAGGCTACTTTCTCCAGAACTCCACCCTGGAGACAGGACACGATGTTGTACTGAGAGAGACTGGAGACCTGGCTAAGGGTTAAATAAAATGCATTCCTTCCAGGGAGTGACTGAATTAGATAAATTAAGTATGCATTCCTTTTCATGAAGGTTGGCGAGCATAGAAATAGAATGAATAGAACTGGCTTTCATTCTAATTCTGTGTTTGTGAAGTTCTATTCATTCTAATTCTGTGTTTGTGAGTGTTCTATTCATTCATTCTAATTCTGTTTGTGACCATTCTATTCATTCTAATTATGTCTGTGACCGTTCTATTCATTCTAACTCTATGTTTGTGACCGTTCTATTCATTCTAATTCTGTTTGTGATTGTTCTATTCATTCTAATTCTATGTTTGTGACCGTTCTATTCATTCTAATTCTGTTTGTGACCGTTCTATTCATTCTAATTCTGTGTTTGTGACCGTTCTATTCATTCTAATTCTATGTTTGTGACCGTTCTATTCATTCTAATTCTGTTTGTGACCGTTCTATTCATTCTAATTCTGTTTGCGACCGTTCTATTCATTCTAATTCTGTGTTTGTGACCGTTCTATTCATTCTAATTCTATGTTTGTGACCGTTCTATTCATTCTAATTACATGTTTGTGACCGTTCTATTCATTCTAATTCTGTTTTGCGACCGTTCTATTTATTCTAATTCTGTGTTTGTGACCGTTCTATTCATTCTAATTCTGTTTGCGACCGTTCTATTCATTCTAATTCTGTGTTTGTGACCGTTCTATTCATTCTAATTACATGTTTATGACCATTCTATTCATTCGAATTACATGTTTGTGACCGTTCTATTCATTCTAATTCTGTTTGCGACCGTTCTATTCATTCTAATTCTGTTTGTGACCGTTCAATTCATTCTGCACTATTGTAAAGTGGCTGTTCCACTGGATGTCAGAAGGTGAATTCACCAATTTGTAAGTCGCTCTGGATAAGAGCGTCTGCTAAATGACTTAAATGTAAATGTAAATGTAATGTTTGTGACCGTTCTATTCATTCTAATTCTGTTTGTGACCGTTCTATTCATTCTAATTCTGTTTGTGACCGTTCTATTCATTCTAATTCTGTTTGCGACCGTTCTATTTATTCTAATTCTGTTTGCCACGTTCTATTCATTCTAATTCTGTGTTTGTGACTGTTCTATTCATTCTAATTACATGTTTATGACCATTCTATTCATTCTAATTACATGTTTGTGACCGTTCTATTCATTCTAATTCTGTTTGTGACCGTTCTATTCATTCTAATTCTGTTTGCGACCGTTCTGTTTATTCTAATTCTGTGTTTGTGACCGTTCTATTCATTCTAATTCTGTTTGTGACCGTTCTATTCATTCTAATTCTGTTTGCGACCGTTCTGTTTATTCTAATTCTGTGTTTGTGACCGTTCTATTCATTCTAATTCTGTTTGCTACCGTTCTATTCATTCTAATTCTGTGTTTGTGACTGTTCTATTCATTCTAATTACATGTTTATGACCATTCTATTCATTCTAATTACATGTTTGTGACCGTTCTATTCATTCTAATTCTGTTTGTGACTGTTCTATTCATTCTAATTCTGTTTGCGACCGTTCTATTTATTCTAATTCTGTGTTTGTGACCATTCTATTCATTCTAATTCTGTTTGCGACCGTTCTATTCATTCTTATTCTGTGTTTGTGACCGTTCTATTCATTCTAATTACATGTTTATGACCATTCTATTCATTCTAATTACATGTTTGTGACCGTTCTATTCATTCTAATTCTGTTTGTGACCGTTCTATTCATTCTAATTCTTTGTGACCGTTCTATTCATTCTAATTCTATGTTTGTGACCATTGTATTCATTCTAATTCTCTGTTTGTGACCGTTCTATTCATTCTAATTCTGTTTGTGACCGTTCTATTCATTCTAATTCTATGTTTGTGACCATTCAATTCATTCTAATTCTATGTTTGTGACCGTTCAATTCATTCTAATTCTGTGTTTGTGACCATTCTATTCATTCTAATTCTGTTTGTGACCGTTCTATTCATTCTAATTCTGTTTTGTGACCGTTCTATTCATTCTAATTCTGTTTGTGACCTTTCTATTCATTCTAATTCTGTTTGTGACCATTCTATTCATTATAATTCTATGTTTGTGACCATGCTATTCATTCTAATTATGTATGTGACCGTTCTATTCATTCTAACTCTATGTTTGTGACCGTTCTATTCATTCTAATTCTGTTTGTGACCGTACTATTCATTATAATTCTATGTTTGTGGCCGTTCTATTCATTATAATTCTTTGTGACCATTCTATTCATTATAATTATATGTTTGTGACCGTTCTATTCATTCTAATTCTGTTTGTGACCATTCTATTCATTCTAATTCTGTTTGTTACCGTTCAATTCATTCTAATTCTATGTTTGTGACCGTTCTATTCATTATAATTCTATGTTTGTGACCTTTCTATTCATTCTAATTCTGTTTGTGACAGTTCTATTCATTCTAATTCTATGTTTGTGACGGTTCTATTCATTCTAATTCTGTTTTGTGACCGTTCTATTCATTCTAATTCTGTTTGTGACCTTTCTATTCATTATAATTCTATGTTTGTGACCATGCTATTCATTCTAATTCTGTTTGTGACAGTTCTATTCATTCTAATTCTATGTTTGTGACGGTTCTATTCATTCTAATTCTGTTTTGTGACCGTTCTATTCATTCTAATTCTGTTTGTGACCTTTCTATTCATTCTAATTCTGTTTGTGACCATTCTATTCATTATAATTCTATGTTTGTGACCATGCTATTCATTCTAATTCTGTTTGTGACCGTTCTATTCATTCTAAATCTATGTTTGTGACCGTTCTATTCATTCTAATTCTGTTTGTGACCGTTCTATTCATTCTAATTCTATGTTTGTGACCATTCTATTCATTCTAATTCTATGTTTGTGACCTTTCTATTCATTCTAATTCTATGTTCGTGAGTGTTCTATTCATTCTAATTCTGTGTTTGTGAGTGGGTCCAGGTGCCTATTGGTGGCACAAGCCCAGCTGGAGGACGTGAGGGAGTGACTCCCAGTACTGTCACACACACACACAAGGGCACACATCCACACAGGCTGATGTGCTAACAGAGCCAGTGAGCTGAAAGAGACCGGCATCGATGCCAACCACCTCCCAGGGTTCAACAGAAACACTCGCTCTGCTCCTCTCCAGCTGCAGGTCTGCTAGCTACTCTACGACTGCCTTCCCTTTATCTACACCCTTTATCTATTCCCTTTATCTATTCTCTTTATCTATTCCCTGTATCTACATCCTTAATCTACACCCTTTATCTATTCCCTTTGCCTATTCCCTTTATCTACACCCTTTATCTACACCCTTTATCTATTCCCTTTATCTACACCCTTTATCTACATCCTTTATCTATTCCCTTTATCTATTCCCTTTATCGACACCCTTTATCTATTCCCTTTATCTACACCCTTTATCTATTCCCTTTATCGACACCCTTTATCTATTCCCTTTATCTATTCCCTTTTTCTACTCCCTTTATCTATTCCCTTTATCTATTCCCTTTATCTATTCCCTTTATCTATTCCCTTTATCTACTCCCTTTATCTACACCCTTTATCTATTCCCTTGATCTATTCCCTTTATCTACATCCTTTATCTACATCCTTTATCTACACCCTTTATCTATTCCCTTTATCTACACCCTTTATCTATTCTCTTTATCTATTCCCTTTATCTACACCCTTTATCTATTCCCTTTATCTACACCCTTTATCTATTCCCTTTATCTACACCCTTTATCTATTCCCTTTATCTACACCCTTTATCTACATCCTTTATCTACTCCCTTTATCTATTCCCTTTATCGACACCCTTTATCTATTCCCTTTATCTATTCCCTTTATCTATTCCCTTTATCTATTCCCCTTTTCTACTCCCTTTATCTATTCCCTTTATCTACACCCTTTATCTACTCCCTTTATCTACACCCTTTATCTATTCCCTTGATCTATTCCCTTTATCTACATCCTTTATCTACATCCTTTATCTACACCCTTTATCTATTCCCTTTATCTACACCCTTTATCTATTCTCTTTATCTATTCCCTTTATCTACACCCTTTATCTATTCCCTTTATCTACACCCTTTATCTATTCCCTTTATCTACACCCTTTATCTATTCCCTTTATCTACACCCTTTATCTATTCCCTTTATCTATTCCCTTTATCTACACCCTTTATCTATTCCCTTTATCTACACCCTTTATCTATTCCCTTTATCTATTCCCTTTATCTATTCCCTTTCACTATTCCCTTTATCTATTCCCTTTATCTATTCCCTTTATTTATTTCCTTTATAATGCGCTTTTTTGGACCTGGGCTAGAGATTTCCACATTCTCAGGTTGTTGAGCACCCGGCCGCTAGTCATTCCATTATTTGTAGAAAATGAGTTATTCCTATTCCTAGGATCTTAATTTGATCACCCTGTTGTCGGATAACCTATTTACAGTTGAAGTCTGAAGTTTATATGCACCTTAGCCAAATACTTTAAACTCAGTTTTTCACATTTCCTGACATTTAATCCCAGTAAAAATTCCCTGATTTAGGTCAGTTAGGATCACCACTTTATTTTAAGAATGTGAAATGTTAGAATAATAGTAGAGAGAATGATTTATTTCAGCTTTTATTTCTTTCATCACATTCCCAGTGGGTCAGAAGTTTACATACACTCAATTAGTATTTGGTAGCATTGCCTTTAAATTGTTTAACTTGGGTCAAACGTTTCGGGTAACCTTCCACAAGCTTCCCACAATAAGTTGGGTGAATTTTGTCGCATTCCTCCTGACAGAGCTGGTGTAACTGAGTCAGGTTTGTAGACCTCCTTGCTCGCACACACTTTTTCAGTTATGCCCACAAATGTTCTATAGGGTTGAGGTCAGGGCTTTGTGATGGCCACTCTAATACCTTGACTTTGTTGTCCTTAAGCCATTGTGCCACAACTTTGGAAGTATGCTTGGGGTCATTGTCCATTTGAAAGACCCATTTGCGACCAAGCTTTAACTTCCTGACTAATGTCTTGAGATGTTGCTTCAATAAATCCACATCATTTTCCTCCCTCATGATGCCATCTATTGTTTGAAGTGCACCAGTCCCTCCTGCAACAATGAACCCCCACAACATGATGCTGCCACCCCCGTGCTTCACGGTTGGGATGGTGTTCTTCAGGTTACAACCCTTCCCCTATTTCCTAGTCTGGCTTTTTATGGCAGTTTTGGAGCAGTGGCTTCTTCCTTGCTGAGCGGCCTTTCAGGTTATGTCGATATAGGACTTTTACTGAGGATATAGATACTTTTGTACCTGTTTCTTCCAGTATCTTCAAAAGGTCCTTTGCTGTTGTTCTGGGATTGATTTGCACTTTTCGCACCAAAGTACATTAATCTCTAGGAGCCAGAACGCGTCTCCTTCCTGAGCGGTATGACGGCTGCGTGGTCCCATGGTGTTTATACTTGTGTGCTATTGTTTGTACAGATGAACGTGGTACCTTCAGGCGTTTGGAAATTGCTCCCAAGGATGAACCAGACTTGTGGAGGTCTACAAATGTTCTTGGCTGATTTCTTTTGATTTTCCCATGATGTCAAGCAAAGAGGCACTGAGTTTGAAAGTAGGCCTTGAAATACATCCATAGGTTGACCTCCAATTGACTCAAATTATGTCAATTAGCCTATCAGAAGCTTCTAAAGCCATGACATCATTTTATGGAATTTTCCAAGCTGTTTAAAGGCACAGTCAACTTAGTGTATGTAAACTTCTGACAGACCGGAATTATGATACAGTGAATTATAAGTGAAATAATCTGTCTGTAAACAATTGTTGGAAAAATGACTTGTGTCATGCACAAAGTAGATGTCCTAACCTACTTTCCAAAACTAGTTTGTTAACAAGAAATTTGTGGAGTAGTTGAAAAACCAGGTTTAATGACTCCAACCTAAGGTGTATGTAAACTTCCGACTTCAACTGTATATACCAGGTGGTGTCAGAGGAAGGCCCAACAAATTGTCAAAGACTCCAGTCACCCAAGTCATGGACTGTTCTCTCATGGACCGTTCTCTCTGCTACCGCACGGCAAGCGGTTCCCGGAGCACCAAGTCTCGGTCCAAAAGGCTCCTTAACAGTTTCTACCCAAAAGCCATAAGACTGCTGAATAACTACTCAAATGGCCACCCGGGCTATTTACATTGACATATAACTAACTATCTAACTATAACTGTGCCTATAACTATATATAAATACAAGCTATAACTATATATCTAACTATAACTATGTCTATTACTCTCTATAACCATAATATATAACTATCTACCTAACTATGACTATGTGTATAACTATCTCTAACTATAATCTAAAACTAATTATAACTATAATCTATAACTATCTAACTATCTCTAACTATAATCTAAAACTAGTTATAACTATAATCTATAATTATCTAACTAACTATAACTATGTCTATAACTATCAATAACTATAATCTATAACTATCTATAACTATAATCTAAAACGATCTATTTAACTTTAACTACGTCTATAACTGTCTATAACTAACTATAACTATGATTTTAGGAGTATATTATTGTATGTGTATAATGTACATTAGATAAACACAGTTGTGCAGATCCTTACTTTAGGACTGTAGTACCAGTGTAGTTTCTGTAGGCTCCCGTTCTCCTCCCATCCACTCCCCACCATGTGCATGTATGCCTATGCGTGGCTGCAATCCGTGTCTGTCTATGGGGCTTAACCCATTGTGGTCTGAGTCAGCTATTTTGTAGTGTGTGTAGTGTTACTGCGTGCTCAGTGTCTGGTCTATAGATTCCAGGTGTACTATGACCTGAGGCTTACGGGTGGGTATGTAACAGAGACATGTTATCTTCCACGGATAATCTTCCACGGATAATCCCATCCTCTAGGCTGCTTGCGGCTTCCGGGGCAGAGGTCTGAATCAGATGGGCTAGAAAAGAGACATACTGGACAAAACATTAGGAACACCTGCTCTTTCCATGAAACAGACTGGCCAGGTGAATCCAGGTGAAAGATATGGTCCCTTATTGATGTCTCTTGTTAAATCCACTTCAATCAGTGTAGATGAAGGAGAGGAGACGGGTTAAAGAAGGATTTTTAAGCCTTGAGGCAATTGAGACATGAATTGTGTACGTGTGCCATTCATAGTGTGAATAGGCAAGACAACATATGTAAGTGCCTTTGAACGGGGTATGGAAGTAGGTGCCAGAAGCACTGGTTTGTGTCAAGAACTGCAACGCTTTTCAGGTTTTCCACACTCAACAGTTTCCCGTGTGTTTCCAGGAATGGTCCAACCACCCAAAGGACATCCAGCCAACTTGACACAACTGTGGGAAGCATTGGAGTCAACATGGATATAGAGCATTAAAGGTCGCCATAACACCACTCAACAAACATACTATCATTTAGAGAGCATCATGGGGGTTTTCTACATTTTAGAAACCGTGGTGCACTGGAAATGATAGTATTGAGTATTGAGTGGTGTTATGGCGACCTCTACTGGTTAGAAAGGAGTCCTGGTTATTTGTGACCAATAATTTATTGATGGTGGACATTTAGTGGTGAATATTCGACTATACAATTAAAAAAACACACACACATCAAATCAACCTGACTTAAGAATATCTGTCATTATTTAACAATAACAAAATACCTGATTTATCACAAATGAACACGAAATAAATTAACATCAGTGAAGAAGAAGCATTAAATATTTTCCAAATAGAGGTTCTAGTCACAGAGAGGTTTCACCTGTTCGACTTCATTATGATAGACAGATCACACCCCTCGTCACCTCTCCATGCACCATTCACCTGCAAAATACAACACATCACATTACAAACGCTTTGGTACTAATGTTGGGAATCTTACTGTGTCATTGTTGGTGTCACGCTAGACACAAAACTCACAACCAATGCAAATTTTTCAAAACTCTAGACACAAAACTCACAACCAATGCAAATTTTTCAAAACTCTAGACACAAAACTCACAACCAATGCAAATTTTTCAAAACTCTAGACACAAAACTCACAACCAATGCAAATTTTTCAAAACTCTTAACACTTTTTCCAATTGCTTGGATACAATACACAAAAAAAAGCTAAGATCATTTGTTGTTCATTGAACTAAAATCACCTGTTCAAAATGACACAACTTAACATCGATGTATTACCATTTCAAAATGCAATTCACACATTACATCTGAGTTGACTGTCTATTCATTTCATTACAATGATCTAACTATCAATGGATACAACTGCTCAAAATGATAAGTAACTGTTGCATTACTCTTCATGCATAGTTTATTGGAAACTGACAAACAATATTCCATGTTTAGATCATGAAAGTTTCAGGATAACGAGATCCATTGACACCAATTACAGTGGAACATGAACCAATTGGACTACATTATCTATGGATGTAATATTTCATCATCATTCTTTATCAGACGCTGTTTCTATGGTCCCATGTACCACTTTTCCAGACCATGTTTTCAGATTTGACATGACTGTGCACTCACCGGACACTTTATTAGGTACACCTAACTAGTACTGGGTAGGACCCCTTTTTGTCTCCACAACAGCCTGAGTTATTCACGGTGTTGTATGTTAAGAGATGCCCTTCTGCACACCACTGTTTTAAACAGCTGTTATTTGAGCATTTGTGGCCTTTCTGTTAGTTTGAATGAGTCTGGACATTCTCCTCTGACCTCTCTCATTAACAAGGTGTTTTAGCCCACAGAACTGCTGCTCACTGAATGTGTTTTGTTTATCGCACCATTCTCTGTAAACTCTAGAGACTGTAGTGCGTAAAACTCCCAGGAAGGCAGCTGTTTCTGAGATGCTGGAATCACCATGTGTAGCATCATCAATCAGACCACGGTCAAAGTTGCTTAGATTACGCATCTTGCCCATTCTAATGTTTAGTCGAATAACATCTTAAGCTCTCTACTCTTGAGTTGCAGGCAGCCACATGATTCGCTGTTCGAATGTAACCTTCCTTGATGAGCTAAATCAGGTCTGTAGAGCTGACGACAAGACCTATGTCATTGTGTGGGATAATGTCAGGTTCCACCAGGCTCAAATGGTGCAAGCCTGGTTTCAGGCCCATCCACAATTTACCACCCTGTACTTACCCCCATACTCTCCTTTCCTTAACCCGATTGAGGAATTTTTCTCCACATGGAGGTGGACGGTATATTGTAGGCGCCCTCACGAACAAGCCGCCTTTCTCTAGGCCATGGATAATGCACGCAATGACATCATGGCAGACCAGTGTCAGGCCTGGATTCGCCCGAAGATTCTTCCCAAGATGTTTGGCCAATGAAAACATCCATTGTGATGTGGATGAGAACCTGTGGCCAAATCCACAAGACAGAGTTGATGGAGATATAGAAGTACAGTAATCAATCCTTTAGTTTTGCTTTTTACAGTAAGCCAGGTGAGGAACACTGCAGTTGATGTTTTACAGTAAGCCAGCTGAGGAACACTGCAGTTGATGTTTTACAGTAAGCCAGCTGAGGAACACTGCAGTGATGTTTTACAGTAAGCCAGCTGAGGAACACAGCAGTTGATGTTTTACTGTAGTTTTGTTCTTTTTTTTTGTTGTTTTATTTTTTGCTTTGATTCAAAGAAACCTACGTTGTGATTTTATTGTATTTCATCAATACATTTCATATTTTGCTCAATGATTACACTGTGTCTGTAGTATTCTCTCCACTAGTCCTTTTACAGTGATGTATTTACGTGACGTGCCATCATGAAACATGTATCACATATTTTGCTCTACAATATTTAATGATTGTACGAACAACGACACAGTGAAAGTATCGGTATCTTGTTTCGTGGGTGATCTAAATGAATGTTCCTATGGTATTTCATGATAAATTGTTTTTTTGAACCAATGATTCTGCAAGTGCAAGGTTTCTTTAAAGATATGAATGCACAATGCAATGTTTTGAACATTGGACAGCCTGTGTTACAAGTGATGACCGTTTTGAGTTTTGTGTCTAGAGTTCTGATAAAGGAGGTTCTGAAAGGTTCTGAAATGAGTGCCAAAGTGATTGTAAAAAACTGTGATCACCATAATTTATATTCATATCTGGTAGTGTATTCTTCTATAATAATCAAATTACAATTTAAGGAAAGTGTATTTCACAAAGTCACATCAATATATTCTAATTGCATTAATATTCACTAAGATCTAGTGCTTAGATCGTTGGACCAGTAACCGAAAGGTTGCTCGATCGAATCCCTATCGTTCTGCCCCCTGAACAAGGCAGTTAACCCCACTGTTCCTAGGCCGTCATTGTAAATAAGAATTTGTTCTTAACTGACTTGCCTAGTAAAACAATGACATGAATCTTTACTCGGGTACTACAGTTTACTAGACCTAATTTCAGCAGTACAGTAATGGAGTCTTGGAATGATTCATTATCCCACTCTATTACAGACACACCGGACAATTAATGAAAATGGACTCTCAGATAGACTAACAGCATTTTTGATCCAATCACTGTTACGCGTGAGACATAAAGCCCGCCTTTATTCTGTACACAACCAATCAGCATCGGGAAATTGATGGCTAATTCATGAGATCACAAAGGGGAGTGACGCAGATATTATAGACGCCCCACATTTCTATTAAATCTACAGGAATTCAAATGTCTAATCTGTAAATGTCTAATTTCTTATTTTACGAGAATAAATAGTGATTGAAAAAAGAGACATAGATTAATTTCTTCGGACTGCTCTGCTTGTGACATGCTAACGCCGTTCATGTTGGAGGTTGCTGCTGTCCACCGTGAAGATTAGATGGGATAGCCAACACGAGATATGCCGCAGCCCAAATCACGAAAAATCGCCATTCTCGGGTACAGATCCGTAGGTGAGTTCCATTTAGCTTTCGACCATTAAAAAAAAGAGACAAAATGCGTGTTTTAGCCGTTCTTTAGCTGTAGGTATAGACTGCGCGCGGGTCACGGATTACTCTCTCTTTATAATAGAGTTAAATTATAGGGAGTATAATCTGTCACGAAACATCTCGTTTGAAGAAATGAGAGAGTGCCACACCAGTTGAGACAGTGGCCTAGTAGTCACGGCCCAACTCGATATTGACGAGATATTACTCCTTGTGGATCGTCTTGGAAGTGTTTTAGTATGGATGTTGCCCAATTCATGAAACACTTCTATCTTCGAATGTGCTTTGTTCAGTTGGCCTGGCATATAGGGTTGGCTACTGTAGCTGACAGGCCTACTACTGTAAAGACTACTGTAGCTGACAGGCAAGCTACTGTAGCTGACAGGCCTACTACTGTAAAGACTACTGTAGCTGACAGGCAAACTACTGCAGTTGACAGGTCTACTACTGTAAAGACTACTGTAGCTGACAGGCAAACTACTGCAGCTGACAGGCCTACTACTGTAAAGACTACTGTAGCTGACAGGCAAACTACTGTAAAGACTACTGTAGCTGACAGGCCTACTACTGTAAAGACTACTGCAGTTGACAGGTCTACTACTGTAAAGACTACTGTAGCTGACAGGCAAACTACTGCAGCTGACAGGCCTACTACTGTAAAGACTACTGTAGCTGACAGGCAAACTACTGTAAAGACTACTGTAGCTGACAGGCCTACTACTGTAAAGACTACTGTAGCTGACAGGCCTACTATTGTAAAGACTACTGTAGCTGACAGGCAAACTACTGCAGCTGACAGGCCTACTACTGTAAAGACTACTGTAACTGACAGGCAAACTACTGCAGCTGACAGGCCTACTACTGTAGCTGACAGGCCTACTACTGTAAAGACTACTGCAGCTGACAGGCAAACTACTGCAGCTGACAGGCCTACTACTGTAAAGACTACTGTAGCTGACAGGCCTACTACTGTAAAGACTACTGTAGCTGACAGGCAAACTACTGCAGCTGACAGGCCAACTACTGTAAAGACTACTGTAGCTGACAGGCCTACTACTGTAAAAACTACTGTAGCTGACAGGCCTACTACTGTAAAGACTACTGTAGCTGACAGGCAAACTACCGCAGCTGACAGGCCAACTACTGTAAAGACTACTGTAGCTGACAGGCCTACTACTGTAAAAACTACTGTAGCTGACAGGCCTGCTACTGTATAGACTACTGTAGATGACAGGCCAGCTACTGTAAATACTACTGTAGCTGACAGGCCTTCTACTGTAGCTGACAGGCATGCTACTGTGTACTACTGTGTACTACTGTATACTACTACTCAACACAGAATAGAAGTCTACTCACCTTATGTACTGTATGAGAGAGAGAGAGAGAGAAATAATTAAATTGATATTTTCTCCCAAAAAAAATGGATAAATGACATCCTCTGTGTTTTTTTTCCTGTAGGAAAGTCCTCGCTAACGATTCAGTTTGTGGAAGGCCAGTTTGTCGACTCCTATGATCCAACAATAGAAAACAGTAAGTGTCTTTAGAGAGCCTTGTCAGATACACACAGGAATACTCTGAGACTGCTGTGAATCTGGTGGAACTCTGTAGTAGTAACACAGAGTAAATTATTTATTCAAATATGATGGTTTTGGATTTTTGAAAATAAAAGAGAGCCGCACACTCTAGGAGCTCAGATGCTAAAATGTAATACCAACGTTTCGACAGCCAAGCTGTCTTCATCAGGGTGTATTTTTACCTTGCTCCCTGAAGTGTTTCAGCTCGATCTGGTACAACTTGTGAAACTCACTCACTCACTCACTCACTCACACACACATTTTAAATACTTTATTTTCGATCCACCAATCAAATTGACCAAAAACAAAAGGATCCAAACGTTTCAAAGATCCCTGTATGCATGGGTACAGAAAGCACCTCCTTCTCCAGACTGCAGGCTGTCCCAGCTAACCACGAGAGGCTGGTATTTCAGCAGATTCTCGGCAAAAGGCCTGCTCCGTGTAGCCGTCGAATGGGCAGCTAACCTCCCCCTGACCTCACCTCCCCCTGACCTCACCTCCCCCTGACCTCACCCCACATAAACAATATCTGCCGTATTTGGCACAAAGAAAAACACATCATCATCAACATAAAAACCATCTTCACACACGCACGCACGCGCGCACACACACACACACACACCTGGTTTACTATTTTTTTGTGGTGACTAAACAATTGATTTCCATTAAATATCCTATTTTCCCTAACCCCTGACCCCGAACCTTAATTCTAATGCTATCCCTAAACCTAACCCCTAACAGTGGGTTTTGACCAGAGGCGGGGCCTCCTTCTCTTGGCAAAGCGCCAATGCTAACCCTGACCCTAACCCTGACCCTAACCCTGACCCTGACCCTAACCCTGACCCTAACCCTAACCCTGACCCTAACCCTGACCCTAACCCTGACCCTAACCCTGACCCTAACCCTAACCCTGACCCTGACCCTAACCCTGACCCTAACCCTAACCCTGACCCTGACCCTAACCCTGACCCTAACCCACTTAACGATGACATCTGCATAAAGTAGAGCAGAGCTCAAGTTTTTCAGCCACTCCACTAAACAGGTTTCTTGCCACTCATCTTCCCACAATCCCCCTCCTTGAAAATGAATGTGAATTAGTTGTGGGTGAAAACGCTACGTGAGCCTAAAATAGCCTTTGACCTTGTGGGGACTGGCGAAATGTCCCCACTTCCTTGTTTTACTCTCTTTATGAGGACTTCTGGTGCTGGATTCGCAAAACCTTCCTCTTAACTATAGACGAAAGTTAAGCAAAGTTGCTATTTCTCAGTAAAGTCATTGGAAATGTTCTTTAGGTTTTTCCCTAAGTTTCTTCCTAAGAAAAAAGGTAAGAAGAAGAAATGGGATTCTTGAAAATAAGGCTTTAAGATTTCTTCTTGGAAATGTACATTATTTTAGAACATGTTCTTGCCCCACAGACACAGTTGGCTATCAGATGTTTAAATACAGCAAGAAAACACATTTTATAAACACGCATTATCTAGCTAGCTAATAATTAATAATAATAATAATTAATAGTATATTACAATATGCTAGAAGTGTTAAATAGCTAGCTCCTAGCTCGTCAATTTGCAAAGAATAACTTGGCTAATGTTAACGTCGTTAGCTATGTTGACGTTACACGTTAGCTAGTGCACTTTTTTTTAAATTTTACTTTAATTTAACGAGGCAAGTCAAGCTAAGAACACATTCTTATTTTCAATGACGGGCCTAGGAACAGTGGGTTAACTGCCTTGTTCAGGGGTGGAACAACAGATGTTTACCTTTAGTCAGCTCGGGGATTTGCTCTTGCAACCTTTCGGTTACTAGTCCAACACTCTAACCACTAGGCTACTTGCCGACCCTACGCTCTAAACACTAGGCTACCTGCCGACCCTACGCTCTAAACACTAGGCTACCTGCCGACCCTACACTCTAACCACTAGGCTACCTGCCGCCCCTACACTCTAACCACTAGGCTACTTGCTGACCCTACACTCTAACCACTAGGCTACCTGCCGCCCCTCTAACCACTAGGCTACCTGCCGCCCCTACTCTCTAACCACTAGGCTACCTGCCGCCCCTCTAACCACTAGGCTACCTGCCACCTCTACACTCTAACCACTAGGCTACCTGCCACCTCTACATTCTAACCACTAGGCTACCTGCCCCCCCTACACTCTAACCACTAGGCTACCTGCTGACCCTACACTAACCACTAGGGTACCCTCCCCCTCTACACTCTAACCTCTAGGCTACCTGCCGCCCCTACACTCTAACCACTAGGCTACCTGCCGCCCCTACACTCTAACCACTAGGCTACCTGCCGCCCCTACACTCTAACCAATAGGCTACTTGCCGACCCTACACTCTAACCACTAGGCTACCTGCCGCCCCTACACTCTAACCACTAGGCTACCTGCCGACCCTACACTCTAACCAATAGGCTACTTGCCGACCCTACACTCTTAACCACTAGGCTACCTGCCGACCCTACACTCTAACCACTAGGCTACCTGCCGCCCCTACACTCTAACCACTAGGCTACCTGCCGCCCCTACACTCTAACCACTAGGCTACCTGCCGCCCCTACACTCTAACCACTAGGCTACCTGCCGCCCCTACACTCTAACTACTAGGCTACCTGCCGCCCCTCTAACCACTAGGCTACCTGCCGCCCCTACACTCTAACCACTAGGCTACCTGCCGCCCTACACTCTAACCAATAGGCTACTTGCCGAACCTACACTCTAACCACTAGGCTACCTGCCGCCCCTCTAACCACTAGGCTACCTGCCGCCCCTACACTCTAACCACTAGTCTACCTGCCGCCCCTACACTCTAACCACTAGGCTACCTGCCGCTCCTACACTCTAACCACTAGTCTACCTGCCGCCCCTACACTCTAACCACTAGGCTACCTGCCGCCCATACACTCTAACCACTAGTCTACCTGCCGCCCCTACACTCTAACCACTAGGCTACCTGCCGCTCCTACCCTCTAACCACTAGGCTACCTGCCGCCCCTACACTCTAACCAATAGGCTACTTGCCGCCCCTACACTCTAACCACTAGTCTACCTGCCGCCCCTACACTCTAACCACTAGGCTACCTGCCGCTCCTACCCTCTAACCACTAGGCTACCTGCCGCCCCTACACTCTAACCACTAGTCTACCTGCCGCCCCTACACTCTAACCACTAGGCTACCTGCCGCTCCTACCCTCTAACCACTAGGCTACCTGCCGCCCCTACACTCTAACCAATAGGCTACTTGCCGCCCCTACACTCTAACCACTAGGCTACTTGCCGCCTCTACACTCTAACCACTAGGCTACTTTGTTTGCTGAAGTTTGTATTGCGCTTTCCTTGGCTATCCATTTTGGGGTTTTGATGTAGCTAATCTGATGGCTACAATTTGTGACAAATATCCAAATAACCCAAATCCCATCATCCCTGTCACATAGGCTTATGTATTGGTGTCAAGCATGTCACCAATGTCAATGACACGTCAGAAAATATGTACTGAAGTTTCTAAGAAGCTTTGAATTACTAAGAACTTCAATGTGTTTCGTTAATCCGGCCCCAGCACCCCAACAGGATAGTAAAACCAAGCACACGCCACGCCACGCCACACACACACGCCACGCCACACGCCACACCACGCCACACACACCACACGCCACACGCCCCACACACCATGCCACGCCACACCACACCACACGCCACCCACGCCACACCACGCCACACCACACACGCCACCCACACCACGCCACACACACACACCACACGCCACACCACACGCCACACCACGCCACACACACCACACACACCACACACCACGCCACACCACGCCACACCACACCACACGCCCCACACACCACACCACACGCCACGCCACACACACCACACACCAACCACACCACACACGCCACACACCACGCCACACACACCACACCACACACACCACACACACCACACACACCACACGCCACACCACACCACACATACCACACACCAACCACCACACGCCACACACACCACACCACCCGCCACACACACCACACACCAACCACACCACACGCCACGCCACGCCCCACACACCACACCACACCACAGGCCCCACACCACGCCACACCACACACCAAACACCAACCACTCCACACCACACACACCACACCACACACACCAACCACACCACACACACCAACCACACCACACACGCCACACACACACCACGCCACCCACACCACGCCACCCACACCACACCACCCACACCACACCACCCACACCACACATGCCACCCACGTCACACACACCACGCCACGCCACACCACACGCCACCACACACCAACCACACCACACCACACCACACACACCACACCACACACACCACACACCAACCACACCACATCACACACACCACACCACACACATCACACCACACCACACGGTTCCCCTCTCTATAATAGCCTTCTTTACCAGTAAATATACAGTGTCTTAGTAGTGAAGTGGAGTCTGATTTTGCTGGTACAGCTCTTCTCCTCCTACATCTCATTCTCCACATCCTCTTCCTCCTCCACATCCTCTTCGTCCTCCACATCCTCCTTCTCCACATCCTCCTCCTCTTCCTCCTCCACATCTTCCTCCTCCACATCTTCCTCCTCCTCTTCCTCCTCCACATCCTCCTCCTCCTCTTCCTCCTCCACATCCTCCTCCTCCACATCCTCCTCCTCCACATCCTCCTCCTCCACATCCTCCTCCTCCACATCCTCCTCTTCCTCCTCCTCTTCCTCCTCCACATCCTCCTCTTCCTCCTCCTCTTCCTCCTCCACATCCTCCTCCTCCACATCCTCCTCCTCCACATCATCCTCCTCCACATCCTCCTCTTCCTCCTCCACATCCTCCTCTTCCTCCTCCACATCCTCCTCCTCCACATCTTCCTCTTCCTCCTCCACATCATCCTCCTCCACATCCTCCTCTTCCTCCTCCACATCCTCCTCTTCCTCCTCCACATCCTCCTCCTCCACATCTTCCTCTTCCTCCTCCACACCTTCCTCTTCCTCCTCCACATCTTCCTCTTCCTCCTCTTCCTCCTCCACATCTTCCTCCTCCACATCCTCCTCTTCCTCCTCCACATCTTCCTCCTCCACATCCTCCTCTTCCTCCTCCACATCTTCCTCCTCCACATCCTCCTCTTCCTCCTCCACATCTTCCTCCTCCACATCTTCCTCCTCCACATCTTCCTCCTCCACATCTTCCTCCTCCACATCCTCCTCCTCCACATCTTCCTCTTCCTCCTCCACATCATCCTCCTCCACATCCTCCTCTTCCTCCTCCACATCTCCCTCCTCCACATCCTCCTCTTCCTCCTCCACATCCTCCTCCTCCACACCTTCCTCTTCCTCCTCCACATCTTCCTCTTCCTCCTCCACATCTTCCTCTTCCTCCTCCACATCTTCCTCTTCCTCCTCCACATCTTCATCTTCCTCCTCCACATCATCCTCCTCCACATCATCCTCTTCCTCCTCCACATCCTCCTCTTCCTCCTCCACATCCTCCTTTTTCTCCTCCACATCTTCCGCTTCCTCCTCCACATCCTCATCTTCCTCCTCCACATCCTCCTTTTTCTCCTCCACATCTTCCTCTTCCTCCTCCACATCCACATCCTCCTCTTCCTCCTCCTCCTCTTCCTCCTCCTCCTCTTCCTCCTCCACATCTTCCTCCTCCACATCATCCTCCTCTTCCTCCTCCACATCATCCTCCTCCACATCCTCCTCTTCCTCCTCCACATCTTCCTCCTCCACATCCTCCTCTTCCTCCTCCACATCATCCTCCTCCACATCCTCCTCTTCCTCCTCCACATCTTCCTCCTCCACATCTTCCTCCTCCACATCCTCCTCCTCCACATCTTCCTCTTCCTCCTCCACATCATCCTCCTCCACATCCTCCTCTTCCTCCTCCACATCTTCCTCCTCCACATCCTCCTCTTCCTCCTCCACATCCTCCTCCTCCACATCTTCCTCTTCCTCCTCCACATCTTCCTCTTCCTCCTCCACATCATCCTCTTCCTCCTCCACATCATCCTCCTCCACATCCTCATCTTCCTCCTCCACATCCTCCTTTTTCTCCTCCACATCCTCCTTTTTCTCCTCCACATCTTCCTCTTCCTCCTCCACATCCTCATCTTCCTCCTCCACATCCTCCTTTTTCTCCTCCACATCCTCCTCTTCCTCCTCCTCTTCCTCCTCCACATCCTCCTCTTCCTCCTCCACATCCTACTCTTCCTCCTCCACATCCTCCTCTTCCTCCTCCACATCTTCCTCCTCCACATCTTCCTCCTCCACATCTTCCTCCTCCACATCCTCCTCTTCCTCCTCCACATCATCCTCCTCCACATCCTCTTCCTCCTCCTCTTCCTCCTCTACATCTTCCTCCTCCACATCCTCCTCTTCCTCCTCCACATCTTCCTCCTCCACATCCTCCTCCTCCACATCTTCCTCTTCCTCCTCCACATCTTCCTCTTCCTCCTCCACATCCTCCTCTTCCTCCTCCACATCCTCCTCCTCCTCCTCCTCCTCCTCCACATCTTCCTCCTCCACATCCTCCTCTTCCTCCTCCACATCCTCCTCTTCCTCCTCCACATCCTCCTCCTCCACATCTTCCTCTTCCTCCTCCACATCCTCCTCCACATCCTCCTCTTCCTCCTCCACATCCTCCTCCTCCACATCCTCCTCTTCCTCCTCCACATCTTCCTCCTCCACATCCTCCTCTTCCACATCTTCCTCCTCCTCCACATCTTCCTCTTCCTCCTCCACATCCTCCTCTTCCTCCTCCACATCCTCCTCTTCCTCCTCCACATCCTCCTCATCCACATCTTCCTCCTCCACATCTTCCTCCTCCACATCTTCCTCCTCCACATCTTCCTCCTCCACATCTTCCTCCTCCACATCCACATCTTCCTCCTCCACATCCTCCTCTTCCTCCTCCACATCATCCTCCTCCACATCCTCCTCTTCCTCCTCCACATCCTACTCTTCCTCCTCTTCCTCCTCCACATCTTCCTCCTCCACATCTTCCTCCTCCACATCTTCCTCCTCCACATCCTCCTCTTCCTCCTCCACATCATCCTCCTCCACATCCTCTTCCTCCTCCACACACATCCTCCTCTTCCTCCTCCACATCCTCCTCTTCCTCCTCTACATCTTCCTCCTCCACATCCTCCTCTTCCTCCTCCACATCTTCCTCCTCCACATCCTCCTCCTCCACATCTTCCTCTTCCTCCTCCACATCTTCCTCTTCCTCCTCCACATCATCCTCCTCCACATCCTCCTCTTCCTCCTCCACATCCTCCTCCTCCTCCTCCTCCTCCTCCACATCTTCCTCCTCCACATCCTCCTCTTCCTCCTCCACATCCTCCTCTTCCTCCTCCACATCCTCCTCCTCCACATCTTCCTCTTCCTCCTCCACATCCTCCTCCTCCACATCCTCCTCTTCCTCCTCCACATCCTCCTCTTCCTCCTCCACATCATCCTCCTCCACATCCTCCTCTTCCTCCTCCACATCATCCTCATCATCCTCTTCCTCCTCCACATCCTCCTCTTCCTCCTCCACATCCTCCTCTTCCTCCTCCACATCTTCCTCTTCCTCCTCCACATCTTCCTCTTCCTCCTCCACATCCTCCTTTTTCTCCTCCACATCATCTTCCTCCTCCATATCCTCTTCCTCCTCCACATCCTCTTCCTCCTCCACATCCTCTTCCTCCTCCACATCCTCTTCCTCCTCCACATCCTCTTCCTCCTCCACATCCTCTTCCTCCTCCACATCCTCTTCCTCCTCCACATCCTCTTCCTCCTCCACATCCTCCTTCAAGACCGATGTTAATTACTATGGAGACAACACTACACTTCAATTGACCGAGCAAGACTATACGACTCCTCTTTGCCCCAAAACAGCAGAAGTCCCTTCCCAGCTATAGGAGCACATCTCTAGGCAGTCATAGACAACTCCATCACAACATACAGTGGACTTTTCTTTCTCTTCTCTCTTTTGCCGCAGCGTTTACCAAGATGATCACGATAAACGGACAAGAATACCACCTGCAGTTGGTAGACACAGCGGGACAGGTAGTAGTCACGCACCACAGGGATTTATTTTGAAAAAACATTTATACAAGACCTTACATTTCTACGTTGACTCGTGGTTGGCGATCTCATGATGTCGTATCACCATTAGAATTGTAGAACACAGGCTACCCACTCTAGAATGCGCCCTGCCTCTAATTAGAATGCTTGCTGGGTACATTGCTTTACTCTCTGACACTAAGGCCTAGATTCTAAGCGGTATACTAGTATGGACATTGGGACACTGTGTTACAGTATGCAGGCTAATTTCTCTGTCTCTCTTCCTCCTTCCCTCTACTCTCTCTCCCTCCCGGTCTTTTCCAGGATGAATACTCTATATTTCCTCAGACCTATTCCATAGATATCAATGGTTACATCTTGGTCTACTCTGTCACGTCTAATAAAAGGTTAGTCAGCTATTTACTCGACTGTCTTATAATGATTTAGATTGTGCAGAATTATGTGTTGTAGGGGTGATCAACCACTGGGCAGGTTTTTACTTTTTTTTGTTTAATGAAAGAAAAAAAATGTTTTCTTAAGATTTGAATCAGACAGCTTTGTGTCTGAGGTAAAACCAACAGAAGCATCATTATAAAATGTTTGAGAGAGTTGTTGCTCAACAGTCTGATGATGTTTTAAAGTTGTTCAGGGGATGTAACACATACAAAAGCCCAGACTAAATAAGTGGGCATGTGTTAAAGCATTGTGCTGAACAACTGGCTGGTGTTTTTATAATTTTCCAATCCTCACTCGACCAGCAACACGTGCCAGTATTGTGCAAAAACTCAATAATTCTACCCATTCCTAAAGCATCTAATCCCTCAGTGCTGAATGATGACCGCCCTGTCTCCTTGACATCCTCAGTAATGAAATGCCTTGAGAAACTTGTGAAAAGTCATATTCTCAGCGTCACCCAGAAGCTTCTCGACCCATTTCAGTTTGCCAATCAGCCCAGCAGAGGAGTTGATGATGCCATTCTTACCCTACTTAACATGGTCTATAGACATCTAGAGGGGGTATTAACATTGTCTATAGACATCTAGAGGGGGTATCAACATGGTCTATAGACATCTAGAGGGGGTATCAACATGGTCTATAGACATCTAGAGGGGGTATCAACATGGTCTATAGACATCTAGAGGGGGTATTAACATGGTCTATAGACATCTAGAGGGGGTATTAACATGGTCTATAGACATCTAGAGGGGGTATCAACATGGTCTATAGACATCTAGAGGGGGTATTAACATGGCCTATAGACATCTAGAGGGGGTATTAACATGGTCTATAGACATCTAGAGGGGGTATTAACATGGCCTACAGACATCTAGAGGGCGTATTAACATGGTCTACAGACATCTAGAGGGGGTATTAACATGGTCTATAGACATCTAGAGGGGGTATCAACATGGTCTATAGACATCTAGAGGGGGTATCAACATGGTCTATAGACATCTAGAGGGGGTATCAACATGGTCTATAGACATCTAGAGGGGGTATCAACATGGTCTATAGACATCTAGAGGGGGTATCAACATGGTCTATAGACATCTAGAGGGGGTATTAACACGGTCTATAGACATCTAGAGGGGGTATTAACACGGTCTATAGACATCTAGAGGGGGTATTAACACGGTCTATAGACATCTAGAGGGGGTATCAACACGGTCTATAGACATCTAGAGGGGGTATCAACACGGTCTATAGACATCTAGAGGGGGTATCAACACGGTCTATAGACATCTAGAGGGGGTATCAACACGGTCTATAGACATCTAGAGGGGGTATCAACACGGTCTATAGACATCTAGAGGGGGTATCAACACGGTCTATAGACATCTAGAGGGGGTATCAACATGGTCTATAGACATCTAGAGGGGGTATCAACACGGTCTATAGACATCTAGAGGGGGTATCAACACGGTCTATAGACATCTAGAGGGGGTATCAACACGGTCTATAGACATCTAGAGGGGGTATCAACACGGTCTATAGACATCTAGAGGGGGTATCAACATGGTCTATAGACATCTAGAGGGGGTATCAACATGGTCTATAGACATCTAGAGGGGGTATCAACATGGTCTATAGACATCTAGAGGGGGTATCAACAAGGTCTATAGACATCTAGAGGGGGTATCAACATGGTCTATAGACATCTAGAGGGGGTATCAACATGGTCTATAGACATCTAGAGCAAAATCCCATGTCAGGGTTCTGTTTGTTGACTATTCTTCTGCCTCCAACACAGTCCAGCCCTATATTCTGGCACAGAGACTCATTCGGGACTTCTCCTTAGATGGGGGGGGCTGGTTTTGTGGCTGTTGGACTTCCTGAGCCAACGCTCACAGCGAGTCAAAATGGGTCCCCACGTGTCAGACATACGCAATACCAACACAGGTGCTCCTCAGGGATGTGTTCTGTCCCCACTCCTGTACATCTTGTACACTAATAGTTGTACTCGTTCCCATCCTGACAGACACCTCGTTAAGTTCGCTGATGACACTGCCTTGATCAGCCTGTTGCATGATGACGAGGAACAACATGGCCCGGTCCTAGATGACTTTGTAGAGTGGTGTGAGGAATCACACTTGGTCCTCAATACCAACAAGACCAAAGAGATGTGCATAGACTTCAGGAAGTGTATAACACCGACCTCTGCAACATCTAACAGAGGTCAGAACATAGAGATTGTAGAGGAATACAAATACCTGGGTGTTGTCTTGGACGATAAGCTTCAGTGGAGTAAATGTACAGACCTGATCTACAGAGACTGTACTTTCTCAAAAAGCTGGGATCTTTTAATGTCGACTGAACTATACTGACTCTGTTTTACAAATCTTTCAGTGAAAGTATTTTAACTTTTTGTATTGTTTGTTAGTTGGGCAATGCCACTGTCAGACAGAAATAATGCTGAGAAGGATTATCACCACAGCAAGCGAGGTACTTGGAGTCAAACAGACAGGCCTGGATGAGATCTTTAAGGTCAGGGCCCTCCCCAAGGTACTTGGAGTCAAAGAGACAGGCCTGGATGAGATCTTTAAGGTCAGGGCCCTCCCCAAGGTACTGGGAGTCAAACAGACAGGCCTGGATGAGATCTTTAAGGTCGGGGCCTTCAGCAAGGTACTTGGAGTCGAACAGACAGGCCTGGATGAGATCTTTAAGGTCAGTGCCCTCCACAAGGTACTAGGAGTCAAACAGACAGGCCTGGATGAGATCTTTAAGGTCAGGGCCCTCTGCAAGGCTCACAAAATAATTTTAGACTTAAGCCACCCCCTGTACCCAGACTTTGAACTACTCCCCTCTGGGTGCATGCATAGGGCACCGCTCAGCAGCGAAAAACACAACGAGACAATCATTTGTGACAGGTGTGATATCCCTCCTAAATAGCTCGGGCTAATGTTCGAATCGACTCAAAACCAGCAGGCTAATGTTCCTATAGACTCAGTAAGACCAGCAGGCTAATGTTCCTATTCACTCAGTAAGACCAGCAGGCTAATGTTCCTATAGACTCAGTAAGACCAGGAGGCTAATGTTCCTATAGACTCAGTAAGACCAGCAGGCTAATGTTCCTATAGACTCAGTAAGACCAGGAGGCTAATGTTCCTATAGACTCAGTAAGACCAGGAGGCTAATGTTCCTATAGACTCAGTAAGACCAGCAGGCTAATGTTCCTTTAGACTCAGTAAGACCAGCAGGCTAATGTTCCTATAGACTCAGTAAGGCCAGCAGGCTAATGTTCCTATAGACTCAGTAAGGCCAGCAGGCTAATGTTCCTTTAGACTCAGTAAGACCAGCAGGCTAATGTTCCTATAGACTCAGTAAGGCCAGCAGGCTAATGTTCCTTTAGACTCAGTAAGGCCAGCAGGCTAATGTTCCTTTAGACTCAGTAAGGCCAGCAGGCTAATGTTCCTTTAGACTCAGTAAGACCAGCAGGCTAATGTTCCTTTACACTCAGTAAGACCAGCAGGCTAATGTTCCTATAGACTCAGTAAGGCCAGCAGGCTAATGTTCCTATAGACTTAGTAAGACCAGCAAGCTAATGTTCCTATACACTCAGTAAAGACCAGCAGGCTCGTCTTAAAAAACCGTTATGAAAGTTGTATTGTCAATTTTGTTTTGTATTTAAACACCACTTTAAATGTGTACATGACACTGCAACAAAATTACCCCATGGGGACAATAAAGTCCGTAAATTACTGCAGCCCTGCTCGAAGCTGATTCAGCTCATCAATGTCCTGATGAGCAGCTGAATCTGGTGTATTAGAGTAGGGCTGGAGGAGGGTTGGTACCCCTGGTCTTCTACAATGACTGGATTAACTACATCAGCACTTACCAGACTGGGAATTTATGTATGACAGTATCTATGACAGTGTCTATGACAGAATTTATGTATGACATTATGTATTACAGTATCTATGTATTACAGTATCTATGACAGTATGTATGACAGAATTTATGTATGACAGTATTTATGTATTACAGTATCTATGACAGAATTTATGTATGACAGTATTTATGTATTACAGTATCTATGACAGTATGTATGACAGTATTTATGTATGACAGTATCTATGACAGTATTTATGTATTACAGTATCTATGACAGTATGTATGACTCTATGTATGACAGTATTTATGTATGACAGTATCTATGACAGTATGTATGCCAGTATCTATGACAGTATTTATGTATTACAGTATCTATGACAGTATCTATGACAGTATTTATGTATGACAGTATCTATGATTATATTTTTTGTATTACAGTATCTATGACAGTATCTATCACAGTATTTATGTATTACAGTATCTATGACAGTATATATTACAGCATGGATGGCAAAATATATATATGACAGTATGTATGACAATATTTATGTATGGCAGTATCTTTAAGAGTATTAATGACAGTATCTATGACAGTGTCTATAACAGTATGTTTGACAGTATCTATGCCAGTATTAATGACAGTATCTATGCCAGTATTAATGACAGTATCTATAACAGTATGTTTGACAGTATCTATGCCAGTATTAATGACAGTATCTATGCCAGTATTAATGACAGTATCTATAACAGTATGTTTGACAGTATCTATGCCAGTATTAATGACAGTATCTATGCCAGTATGTTTGACAGTATCAATGACAGTATCAATGACAGTATCAATGACAGTATCAATGACAGTATCAATGACAGTATCTATGACAGTATCTATGACAGTATCTATGACAGTATCTATGACAGTATCTATGACAGTATCAATGACAGTATCAATGACAGTATCAATGACAGTATCAATGACAGTATCAATGACAGTATGTTTGACAGTATCTATGACAGTATTAATGACAGTATCTATAACAGTATGTTTGACAGTATCTATGACAGTATGTTTGACAGTATCTATGACAGTATCTATGACAGTATCTATGACAGTATCTATGACAGTATCTATGACAGTTTCTATAACAGTATGTTTGACAGTATCTATGACAGTATCTATGACAGTATCAATGACAGTATCTATGACAGTATCAATGACAGTATTAATGACAGTATCTATAACAGTATGTTTGACAGTATCTATGACAGTATCTATGACAGTATGTTTGACAGTATCTATGACAGTATCAATGACAGTATCTATAACAGTATGTTTTACAGTATTAATGACAGTATCTATGACAGTATCTATAACAGTATTAATGACAGTATCTATGACAGTATCTATGACAGTATTAATGACAGTATATATAACAGTATATGTGACAGTATTAATGACAGTATCTATGACAGTATCTATGACAGTATATATAACAGTATGTGTGACAGTATTAATGACATTATCTATGACAGTATCTATAACAGTATGCTTGACAGTATCTATAACAGTATATGTGACAGTATTAATGACAGTATTAATGACAGTATCTATGACAGTATCTATGACAGTATCAATGACAGTATTAATGACAGTATTTATGACAGTATCTATGACAGTATCTATGACAGTATTAATGACAGTATCTATGACAGTATCTATGGCAGTATATATAACAGTATGTGTGACAGTATCTATGACAGTATCTATGACAGTATGCTTGACAGTATCTATGACAGTATATGTGACAGTATTAATGACATTATCTATAACAGTATACTTGACAGTATCTATGACAGTATGTATGACAGTATCTATAACAGTATCTATGACAGTATGTGTGACAGTATTAATCACAGTATCTATAACAGTATCTATGACAGTATCTATAACAGTATCTATGACAGTATCTATGACAGTATGTGTGACAGTATTAATCACAGTATCTATGACAGTATCTATGACAGTATCTATGACAGTATCTATGACAGTATCTATAACAGTATCTATGACAGTATATATAACAGTATGTGTGACAGTATTAATGACAGTATCTATAACAGTATCTATGACAGTATATATAACAGTATGTGTGGCAGTATTAATGACAGTATCTATGACAGTATATATAACAGTATGTGTGACAGTATTAATGACAGTATCTATGACAGTATCTATAACAGTATGCTTGACAGTATCTATGACAGTATATATAACAGTATATATAACAGTATATGTGACAGTATTAATGACAGTATCTATGACAGTATCTGTGACAGTATATATAACAGTATATGTGACAGTATTAATGACATTATCTATGACAGTATCTATAACAGTATGCTTGACAGTATATATAACAGTATGTATGACAGTATTAATGACAGTATCTATGACAGTATCTATGACAGTATCTATGACAGTATCTATGACAGTATCTGTGACAGTATCTATGACAGTATCTATGACAGTATCTGTGACAGTATATATAACAGTATGTGTGACAGTATGTGTGACAGTATCTATGACAGTATCTATGACAGTATCTATGACAGTATCTATGACAGTATCTATGACAGTATCTATGACAGTATGTGTGACAGTATTAATGACAGTATCTATAACAGTATGTGTGACAGTATTAATGACAGTATCTATGACAGTATCTGACAGTATGCTTGACAGTATCTATGACAGTATATATAACAGTATATGTGACAGTATTAATGACAGTATATATAACAGTATGTGTGACAGTATTAATGACAGTATCTATGACAGTATGTATGACAGTATCTGACAGTATCTATGACAGTATCTATAACAGCATGTGTGACAGTATCTATGACAGTATCTATGACAGTATCTATGACAGTATGCTTGACAGTATCTATGACAGTATATATAACAGTATGTGTGACAGTATTAAAGACAGTATATATAACAGTATGTGTGACAGTATTAATGACATTATCTATAACAGTATACTTGACAGTATCTATGACAGTATCTATGACAGTATCTATGACAGTATATATAACAGTATGTGTGACAGTATTAATGACATTATCTATAACAGTATGTGTGACAGTATTAATCACAGTATCTATAACAGTATCTATAACAGTATCTATGACAGTATGTGTGACAGTATTAATCACAGTATCTATGACAGTATCTATAACAGTATCTATGACAGTATCTATAACAGTATCTATGACAGTATTTATAACAGTATGTGTGACAGTATTAATGACAGTATTAATGACAGTATCTATGACAGTATTTATGACAGTATTAATGACAGTATTAATGACAGTATCTATGACAGTATCTATAACAGTATGTGTGACAGTATTAATGACAGTATCTATGACAGTATCTATGACAGTATCTATGACAGTATGCTTGACAGTATCTATGACAGTATATATAACAGTATGTGTGACAGTATTAATGACATTATCTATAACAGTATACTTGACAGTATCTATGACAGTATGTGTGACAGTATTAATGACAATATCTATGACAGTATCTATGACAGTATTGATGACAGTATCGATGACAGTATCTATGACAGTATCTATGACAGTATCAATGACAGTATCTATGACAGTATCTATGACAGTATCTATGACAGTATCTATAACAGTATATATAACAGTATGTGTGACAGTATTAATGACATTATCTATAACAGTATACTTGACAGTATCTATGACAGTATGTGTGACAGTATTAATCACAGTATCTATAACAGTATCTATGACAGTATCTATGACAGTATCTATGACAGTATGTGTGACAGTATCTATGACAGTATCTATGACAGTATGCTTGACAGTATTAATCACAGTATCTATAACAGTATATATAACAGTATCTATGACAGTATCTATGACAGTATGTGTGACAGTATTAATGACAGTATCTATGACAGTATGTGTGACAGTATTAATCACAGTATCTATAACAGTATCTATAACAGTATCTATGACAGTATGTGTGACAGTATTAATCACAGTATCTATGACAGTATCTATAACAGTATCTATGACAGTATCTATAACAGTATCTATGACAGTATTTATAACAGTATGTGTGACAGTATTAATGACATTATCTATAACAGTATCTATGACAGTATGTGTGACATATTGTTTTTCTTCTCTTCCAGTTTTGAAGTAGTTCAGGTTATCCATGAAAAACTTCTGGATATGGTGGGGAAAGCTCAGTGAGTATCTACTGTAATCTGACTGTTTATTAACCCTCTACTGTAATCTGACTGTATATTAGCCCTCTACTGTAATCTGACTGTATATTAACCCTCTACTGTAATCTGACTGTTTATTAACCCTCTACTGTAATCTGACTGTATATTAGCCCTCGACTGTATATTAACCCTCTACTGTAATCTGACTGTATATTAGCCCTCTACTGTAATCTGACTGTATATTAACCCTCTACTGTAATCTGACTGTATATTAACCCTCTACTGTAATCTGACTGTATATTAGCCCTCGACTGTATATTAACCCTCTACTGTAATCTGACTGTATATTAACCCTCTACTGTAATCTGACTGTATATTAACCCTCTACTGTAATCTGACTGTATATTAACCCTCTACTGTAATCTGACTGTATATTAACCCTCGACTGTATATTAACCCTCTACTGTAATCTGACTGTATATTAACCCTCTACTGTAATCTGACTGTATATTAACCCTCTACTGTAACCTGACTGTATATTAACCCTCTACTGTAATCTGACTGTATATTAACCCTCTACTGTAATCTGACTGTATATTAGCCCTCGACTGTATATTAACCCTCTACTGTAACCTGACTGTATATTAACCCTCTACTGTAATCTGACTGTATATTAACCCTCTACTGTAACCTGACATAGCATGCCTAAAATAAATTTCTGAAACTAAAGCCTCACATTCGGGTCATGATGAGACCCTGAAAACCGAATGGCTTAGATTTCTGCCCCTGGAAACCAGATGGCTCAGATTTCTGCCCCTGGAAACCAGATGGCTCAGATTTCTGCCCCTGGAAACCAGATGGCTCAGATTTTTGTAGATGAGGCTGAGGGTGCATCTACTGTGTCTATGTAACATTTGGGAATATGGGGTACAACATGTGGTTTTGTCTTTGATACCTGGGATACAACATGTGGTTTTGTCATTGATACATGGGATACAACATGTGGTTTTGTCTTTGATACATGGGATACAACATGTGGTTTTGTCTTTGATACGTGGGATACAACATGTGGTTTTGTATTAGATACATGGGATACAACATGTGGTTTTGTATTTGATACATGGGATACAACATGTGGTTTTGTCTTTGATACATGGGATACAACATGTGGTTTTGTATTAGATACATGGGATACAACATGTGGTTTTCTCTTTGATACATGGGATACAACATGTGGTTTT